>NW_026099572.1:13298691-13299320 GCF_025091365.1 Daktulosphaira vitifoliae | reverse complement strand
AGCGAATTATGTGCTAAACGCCCGCAACGTTCCCGCTCTAGGTCACGTAACCGTTCAAACGTGGAACTGACTAACGGCAAAGGATGGTGTTGGTATCATAGCACTTATGGAGAAAAGGCTGCCAAATGTAAGGCTCCCTGCAAGTATCAGGAAAACTCCAACGACAGTCAGTAGCGGCGGCAACAGACTGTCCGAACCCGAGCAGCCGCCTGTTTGTTACAGATCAAATAACAAAACGCCAATTTTTAGTCGACTCCGGTTCCGACTTATCTTGTTACCCTCAACGGCTACTACGGGAACGACGCCATGCCACCGATTACGACCTCAGCGCGGCCAACAACAGTACCATAAAAACTTACGGGACGGTCCATCTCAATTTGAATTTAGGACTTCGACGCAGTTTCCCGTGGAGTTTTATTGTCGCCGACGTAAGTACTCCTATCATTGGCTCCGACTTCATGGCATACTACCACTTGCTGCCGGATTGCCGTACCAAACGTCTTATTGATGGTGTTACAGGCTTGGCTGTGAATGGTAAGGTTTCCTCTGTAAATCAATGCAGCATAAAATCAGTTGCCAACACTTCCCCTTGGGCTGCACTTCTCGCAGAATTTCCGGACATCACACGT
>NW_026099572.1:13295039-13297994 GCF_025091365.1 Daktulosphaira vitifoliae | reverse complement strand
AATTGAAATATTGAGAACTTAATTAATTTTAATGATTTACTTTAACTAAATGTACCAATCAAAACAAAGTTGTTAAGAAGATTTACTCAATTGAGCGTATTATAAAATTTGATTATATTTGAAAAAATCAATTGTTAATTCAGAAGAAAAAACAATCATTTTTTTTAGGAATGATTTATATAGCAACATGTTACAAAAAAATTTGTAATATTATAGTCTAGTAGTAGCACACACAAATAGAGTAAAAAAATTATTAAATTACAAAGTAAAATGATTAAATTTTGTAGTTGAAACCTATCATATCAAACTTAATTCGTCAATAAATACTTTGAAAACATTAGAAATGAATGATTTTAATTGTCTTTATGGAGAACATGGAATAACTAACNAATGATTTTAATTGTCTTTATGGAGACGATGTAATAACTAACTGTTTAATTGATAAATTAGAATTTTTTTTTCAATTTTTGAGGGTAATATCTTTAACTAGATACGAATTGTAGTAATTTGACGTATCGTTGAAAAAAGTAGGTCAAGTTAGAGCAGAGAAAATAAATGATAGTCACAAAAATATATCTTCTCAGCTTTGCATTGAAGCTAAAACTTAAAATATAGTAAAATAATTTTAATACGACTAAGAAATTTCTTCTTACAAGGGGCGACTAAAATTATGGGATCCTTGATCTTTATTGAAGTTATTGAATCTAAATGAGATAAAAATCAAACGAGTTAAAATTTATACTAACTTAAAAAGAATTAAGAAAAAATGCAAAAAATTCATTGCCATACGCGGGTTGGAACCTCGTACCCCAAGCGTGTAAAACATAAAATTACTTACTCGGCAACCGTACGTCGATATCGTTGGATGAAAAAATTGGTTATTTAAGCTAGTTTAAATTTCAAAGTTATTTTTCTCGACTTAAAAGAAGCAAACAAATTTAAATAAGTTTAACTTTCTATGCTATATTAATTTTTTATTTATATAATATTTATGAAAATCTGTACTCCCCTTGTCAGGTATTTTAAAATAAAATAAAATACAAAACCCAGAATTTTAACACAAAAATAGCATATTTTTGCATACGGTAGTCATTTTTACCATGAAGACAAATCCAGAGGTCAAATTTTTTTTTTTCACATTAAAGTATATTACATAAGCTTTAATTTAAGATATATTTAAAAGTGTCAGTATTTCCGGAATACTTTCAAAAATTAAATTGAAAATATCGTAGTAACAATACGCATGTTTAAAGTTTTGACCCCCCTTGTTAAAGGGGTATGATCCGATTTACAAAAAAAGCGTGCCAGATGAAAGGGGTATATCAATATTTATTATAAAAAAATAATAATATAGATCCATACATTTTTCCAAAAGTTATATAAAATATAAATTAAATAATATAACATATAAAATCGAGATTTTTTTCACGGAAATCGTACGTTTTTCTTTAACTTTGATGTCCGTTTTCACCACGAAGACAAGTCCAGAGGTCAAATTTTTTTTTTTCAAATTAAAGTATATTACATAAGCTTTAATTTAAGATATATATAAAAGTGTCAGTATTTCCGGAATACTTTCAAAAATTAAATTGAAAATATCGTAGTAACAATACGCATGTTTAAAGTTTTGACCCCCCTTGTTAAAGGGGTATGATCCGATTTACAAAAAAAGCGTGCCAGATGAAAGGGGTATATAAATATTTATTATAAAAAAATAATAATATTGATCCATACATTTTTCCAAAAGTTATATAAAATATAAATTAAATAATATAACATATAAAATCGAGATTTTTTTCACGGAAATCGTACGTTTTTCTTTAACTTTGATGTCCGTTTTCACCACGAAGACAAGTCCAGAGGTCAAATTTTTTTTTTTCAAATTAAAGTATATTACATAAGCTTTAATTTAAGATATATATAAAAGTGTCAGTATTTCCGGAATACTTTCAAAAATTAAATTGAAAATATCTTAGTAACAATACGCATGTTCAAAGTTTTAACCCCCTTTGTTAAAGGGATATGATCCGATTTACAAAAAAAGCGTGCCAAATGAAAGCGGTATATAAATATTTATTATAAAAAAATAATAATATTGATCCATACATTTTCCCAAACGTTATATAAAATATAAATTAAATAATATAAAATATAAAATGGAGAATTTTTTCACGGAAATCGTACGTTTTTCTTTAACTTTGATGTCCGTTTTCACCACGAAGACAAGTCCAGAGGTCAAATTTTTTTTTTTCAAATTAAAGTATATTACATAAGCTTTAATTTAAGATATATATAAAAGTGTCAGTCTTTCCGGAACATTTTCAAAAGTTAAGTTGAAAAAGTTCTACTTTCTATACGCATTTTAAAAGGTTTGCACCCCCCCTGTATAAAGGGAAATGGTCCGATTTTAAAAAAAAGTATGTCGAATGAAAGAAGTATATATAAAGTATTTATCATTAAAGAATAAAGTTGATTCATGCATTTTTTAAAAAGTTATAGCAACATAATGTTAAAAAATGTAAAATATAATATCAAGAATTTTTTCACAAAAATAGCATATCTTTAACTTTGATGTCCGTTTTCACCACAAAGACAAGTCCAGAGGTCAAATTTTTTTTTTTTTAATTAAAATATATTACATAAGCTTTAATTTAATATATATATAAAAGTGTCAGTCTTTCCGGAACATTTTCAAAAGTTATGTTGAAAAACTTAATATTTGTGAAAAAATTGCCATTTTGAATCCCTCTTGTGGGCAGGTAAAGGGTTAGATTTATAAAAAAAAACCAAATGATAGATAAAGACATGCATCTAAATAAAAAAAATATACTGATTTGGTCATTTTTGATAAAGTTATAACAGTTAACAAAGTTATAAGTTTTATACACTGGACTACAAGGAACTTCCATCAGAAACAAAAATATACTATTCTAAATCAACTTTTCGCGATGTTTC
>NW_026099572.1:13189105-13294962 GCF_025091365.1 Daktulosphaira vitifoliae | reverse complement strand
ACACGATACGATTTGTGATCTTTTGACATATTTTTCATCAAAATCGGTTCAGTGAGAGCTGAGATTGAGCGTATAAAGACACAAAAAAAAAAAAACACATCATAGTAAAATTAATACCTTCTCAGCTTCGCATTGAAGCTAAAAAAACAAATCATAGTAAAATATATGTATATTACAAATTTAAAAATCAGTAAATTTAGTTTTAAATAAGTTTTAATTTAAGATATATATAAAAGTGTCAGTATTTCCGGAATACTTTCAAAAATTAAATTGAAAATATCTTAGTAACAATACGCATGTTTAAAGTTTTGACCCCCCTTGTTAAAGGGGTATGATCCGATTTACAAAAAAAGCGTGCCAGATGAAAGGGGTATATAAATATTTATTATAAAAAAATAATAATATTGATCCATACATTTTTCCAAAAGTTATATAAAATATAAATTAAATAATATAACATATAAAATCGAGATTTTTTTCACGGAAATCGTACGTTTTTCTTTAACTTTGATGTCCGTTTTCACCACGAAGACAAGTCCAGAGGTCAAATTTTTTTTTTTCAAATTAAAGTATATTACATAAGCTTTAATTTAAGATATATATAAAAGTGTCAGTCTTTCCGGAACATTTTCAAAAGTTATGTTGAAAAACTTAATATTTGTGAAAAAATTGACATTTTGAATCCCTCTTGTGGGCAGGTAAAGGGTTAGATTTATAAAAAAAAACCAAATGATAGATAAAGACATGCATCTAAATAAAAAAAATATACTGATTTGGTCATTTTTGATAAAGTTATAACAGTTAACAAAGTTATAAGTTTTATACACTGGACTACAAGGAACTTCCATCAGAAACAAAAATATACTATTCTAAATCAACTTTTCGCGATGTTTCCAAATGTGAAATTAGACTTTTTCTATAACTTTACGATACGATTTGTGATCTTTTGACATATTTTTCATCAAAATCGGTTCAGTGAGAGCTGAGATTGAGCGTATAAAGACACAAAAAAAAAAAAACACATCATAGTAAAATTAATACCTTCTCAGCTTCGCATTGAAGCTAAAAAAACAAATCATAGTAAAATATATGTATATTACAAATTTAAAAATCAGTAAATTTAGTTTTAAATAAGTTTTAATTTAAGATATATATAAAAGTGTCAGTATTTCCGGAATACTTTCAAAAATTAAATTGAAAATATCTTAGTAAAAATACGCATGATTAAAGTTTTGACCCCCCTTGTTAAAGGGATATGATCCGATTAAAAAAAAAAAGTATGTCGAATGAAAGAGGTATATATAAAGTATTTATTATTAAAAAATAGAATTGATTCATGCATTTTTTAAAAAGTTATAGCAACATAATGTTAAAAAATGTAAAATATAATATCAAGAATTTTTTCACAAAAATAGCATATTTTTGCATACGGTAGTCATTTTCACCATGAAGACAAGTCCAGAGGTCAAATTTTTTTTTTTTCAAATTAAAGTATATTACATTAGCTTTTATTTAAAATATATATAAAAGTGTCAGTCTTTCCGGAACATTTTCAAAAGTTAATTTTTTGTAAAAAAGTTACTATTTTGAATCCCCCCCTGTGAGCAGAATAAGTGTTATATTTTCAATAAAATGATAAGAAATGAAAATAAATTACATAAGGTTTCAATATAAAAAAATATTATTTTGATTTGTTAATATTTGAAAAAGTTATGGCAGTTTTAAGTACAAAAAACATCTTGATAGAAGATGATTTTTATCGCAAATTACATTTTTTTTTTAATTTCGACAGCCATTTGCACATAAAAGATAAAGTGTCGGGACAATTTTTTTTTTCATTTTATAGTATATAACATAACCTTTGATTTGATATATGTTTAAAGGATCCAGTATTTCCGGAACATTTTCTAAAATTAAGTTGTAAAAGTTAGTTTTTTGTAAAAAAGTTGCTATTTTAAATCCACCCCAATGAGCAGGTTGTGTTAGATTTTCAAAAAAATGATGTCAAATGAAAGGGAAATATCTAAGGTTTTAGTATAAAAAAAATTATGTTGATTTGTTTATTTTTGAAAAAGTTATGGAAGTTTTAAGAAAAAAAAATGACAAAATTTACCGATTTTTAAATTAGCAATTTTTTTGGAGATTTTCTTCATTTACGGGAAACGAGAGAAATTTTTCAATTTTTAAGGGTAATGTCTTCAACTAGATACGATTTGTGATCTTTTAACGTATTGTTGAAAGAAATCGGTCCAGTGAGAGCTGAGAAAAAGTGGCAACAGACATAAAAAAAAAAAAAACACATCATAGTAAAATTAATACCTACTCAGCTTCGCATCGAAGCTAAAATATTAAAATCATAATTTCTATAATATTATGTGATTATTTAATTAATTTTTGGAATTAGTTACTTTATTGTTAAATGTACTATAAAATTTGTTAGTTCTTCTTTTATGAATGATTAATTCCGTTATAGCAATCCGTTTTGCATTTTCACCTATGTGTGGTAATTTAATTCTAACTAAACTCTTCACATTTACTACAAGAATCTACTTGTGGGGTTATCCGAATTTTAAATTAAGATTTTCCTGAAATAGTTAAAATAATAGGTATGACTAGGGTGATATTGTCACGTTACTAATATTGTAAAACATTTTTATGAAATAAAACACAACACATCCGCTACTAGCGACTGATGAATTGACAAAATATAATTTTAACATTTTCTGGATATTTCATACAGCCAATATTATATGGCGAAGGACCTTTTCAAAACAAAATAATGTGTTTACATAAGTATATAAATTATTTACCTTAAAACGAATATTGTCAAATATGTTACTTAAGTTCCTTTTAAAAAATGCACATTCAAATATACTGTATTAGTTTTTTTCATAACGTAATCAACTATGTACAATATGTATTTATTTAATTGTAAATACTGTTTCTCATCTTTCACTAATTGTGTTTTGTCGTAGGTTAATAATTATTTTAATTAATATTATTTACTGAACCATATTTTTGCTTAGACAAACAAAACAGATATCTTGGGTTTAAAATTTATGATCTTGGCGCGTCAATTAACAATTTCTCTTTTTCAATAGATATACAAACATTTATAAATTTAATACAATACCGTAGTGTCATATTTAAGAGGTGAGTCACAAATTCCAAATATCCCTAGCGAAATAAAATCATGACTGTTAAGAAAAGAAGAGAGGCGAAATTTCTGTGTAATTATCAGAACGTAGAGTTCCTAAAGTTATAGTCATAGTAAATTTCTAAATATAAGAGGTACACTATTTTGGTAACTAACTGATTATATCATTATTTTTACACAAAAAAAATAAATAATTTCTCTTCGGTTTATTTTAAAATTATCAAAATAATGAACTACGAATGAAGATATGAATGCTAACAAAAGAAAAATTAATTTTCTTTTCACCAGCGCATACCCCATAAATTATTAGAAATGTTTGTAATTTTAAGTTTTTAATCATCATTTGACTAACATTAAAAAAAATCCCCAAAAAATCTTAAATGACAGTTAAGATACAGACTTCATAATCTGTAAAAAAAAGCCGGACAACTTGTGCGGTAGCTGTTTCACCAGTCATGTGTACAGGTCTACCCAACGCTTGTAGTGTCAACGGTGTATAAGGGAGAAAGATAGATACAAAGTAAGAATAAGTACTTGGAATGTTGGAACATTAACTGGTAGAAGTGGATAATTAGTAGAAGTATTGAAGAGGAGAAAAGTTAACATTTGTTGTGTGCAGGAAACTAAGTGGAAAGGAAAGAAATCGAGGGAAATAGGTGAGGATTATAAAATAATATACTCAGTAAAGTCTAGTACAAAGAATGGTGTAGGGATAATAATGGATGAGGGGATGAAAATTAAAGTAGTAGAAGTAGCTAGGAAAAGTGACAAAATTATGGTCGTAAAATTGATATCCGAAGAAAAAGTGCTAAATGTAATAAGTGCCTATGCACCACAAGTGGGTGATGAAATAGACAAGGAAGTGTTTTGGAGAGAGATGGATGAGGTGATGAAAGGGGTACCTGGCAATGAGGATGCAGTGATAGGTGGAGATATGAATGAACATGTACGTAATGAGAAGAGAGGATATGAATGAATATGTACGTAATGAGAAGAGAGGATATGAAAGTGTACATGGGGGGTATGGTTTTAGTGGGAAGAATGAGGCTGGAGAAAGAATCCTGGATTTCACAATATCGTGTGATCTTGCTGTGGTTAATACTTATTTTAGAAAGAGTGAAGAACATTATATAACTTATAAAAGTGGGGGGAATAGATCACAGATTGATTATTTTATGTGGAAGAGAGAGAGTGTAAAGCGAGTAAAAGATTGTAAAGTTATACGAGGCGAGAGTGTTAACTACACAACATAGACTGATGGTAATGGAGTTGTGGTGTACCGGAAAGAGAATAATCAAAAATAGAAGAACACGGAAAGTAAATCGAAGATCCGGTGGTGGAAATTGAAAAAGGGTTTATAAAGACAGTAAAAGAGAGGACGGTGTGGAATGTCAAGGGAGACATAAATGATGTGTGGAATAGATTTGCTAGTTGTCTAAAGAATACTGCAAAGGAGATTGCTGTTGAGAGTAGGAGTAGAATGCCAGGAAACAAGGAAACCTAGTGGTGGGATGAGGACGTTCAAAAATCATAGAAAGTAAGAAACAGCAATTCAAAGATTGCAGAAGAGCAAAAGACTGGATGGAATATAAACGCTTGTGCAGTAAGTAAGGCGAAGTTTAAGAGGTATGATGAGTTGCATGATAGGCTAGGATCAAAGGAAGGCGAGAAAGAAATCTATAGACTTGCAAAGGTAAGACAGAAAAGGTCTAAAGATTATCATTATATAAAGTATATAAAAAGTATTGATAATAAGGTACTCTTGAGTGATGATGATGTGAAAAAAAGGTGGAAAGAGTATTTTGAAAAATTACTGAATGAGGAGTACCCAAAAGAGACATTAGAGGATATCTCGTGAAATGAGGGTCTAGTAGATTTAATTAGTGAGAAATAGGTATGGGAGACGGGACATCAATGAAAAACAATAAAGCAGTAGCACCAGATGAAGTATGGAAAATATTAGGCGGTGGTGGCATAAGGTGGTTAAAGCAACTTGTAATAAAATCTTATTAGAAGGGAAAATTCCAAATGAATGGAGAAATAGTATTGTGGTCCAATATCTAAAGGTAAAGGTGACATACAGGAGTGTGGAAATTATAGAGGCATAAAGCTTATGATAGTAAGAAAATTTGGGAAAAGGTAATAGATAAGAGAATAAGAAATGAGGCATCGGTATCTAAAAACCAGTTTGGATTTATGCTTGGTAAGTCAACAATGGAACCATTATTTTGTGTGAGGCAACTAATAGAAAAGTTTAAGGAAAAGAAGAAAAAGCTGTGTAAGGTGTTTATAGATTTGGAGAAAGCGTATAATAGAGTACCGAGAGAGGTTTTAAAGTGGGCATTAATGAGAAAAGGAGTCCTGAAAAGGTACATTAATATATAGTAGAAGATATGTATGATGGCACTTGTACCAGGGTAAAAAGCGTACTAGTATCAGGTTTTCGGGTAAGAGTAGGAATGTACAAAGGTTCTGCTTTAAGTCCTTACTTATTCTCTATAATGATGGATGAAATTACTAGAGAAATACAAAGAGAGATGCCGTGGTGCATGTTGTATGCTAACGATATTGTGTTAATACAAGAAAATAGGGAGGAAATTAATCAAAGGCTAGAAGTGTGGAAATCAGCTCTTAAATAAAAGGGTTTAAGAATAAGTAGAAGTAAGACAGAGTATATAAAATACGAATATGACGAAGGAGAACACGAGGTAAGTGAAATGAGAAGGTCAGTGACAATAGGCGAGGATATGATAGGAGAGGTGAAGAGTTTTAAGTATTTAGGGTCAGTTGTGCAAAAGAGTAATGGTATTGACGAGGATGTAAGACACAGGTTTAAGTGCGGGTAGTTGAAGTGTAGAGAAGCGTCTGGTGTTTTATGCGATAAAAGAATTTCAATGAGGCTAAAAGGTAAATTCTACAAGACTGGAATGAGGTCAGCTATGATGTATGGTTCATAGTGTTGGGCGGTTGATAAGAAAGTAGAGCAGAGAATAAGTGTAGCAGAGATGAGAATGCTTAGTTGGATGAGTGGAGTGACTAGAGAAGATAGGATAAGGAACGAGCATATAAGATGAAGTAAAGGTGTTGCGTCAATCGTGGATAAGATGACAGAAAATAGACTTAGATTATTTAGTCATGTTATGAGGAGAGAAGAATCGGAAGCTGTAAGAGCAGTTGTAGAAATGAATGTTGATGGAAGAAGAGATAGAGGAAGACCAAAAAAGAGATGGAGGGATGCTATTGAATGCGATTTGAGGACAGCTGATGTGAGCGTAGAAGATGTGGGAGATCGTGTCAAGTGGAAGCTTAGGATAAGGGTGGCCGACCCCAAGTAGTTGGGATTAAGGCGAGGAAGAAGAAGAAGATCTTAGATTTCAAAATACTAAATTCTTATTATCGACTACAATAAAATCTTTTTTATCTATACCAAAGATGGCAATTAGTGTATATGGTTAAAAAAAAAAATTTCAAGGACCAAAATTAACCAAATATAGTCAATAAATTTATTAAAATTAAAAATAGGCATCATATGATTTAATTTCAATTTATAAGAACATATACTTTATTAAAAAAAAAAATTGCACCATTTTACTTGCATCAGCTTTTTGAAATTTAGTACTTTCCGTTATCTGATTAGTAAATAAAATTTTAATTACTTGTGGACAGTCAAGTTCATTTATAAAATTATATCACTCCTTTTAATGATATGATTGATTATTGTTTAACATTTAAATATACAAAAGACCTCTATAAAAATTAACTTAGCAATGCTAAAAACAAAATAACTTTTATGGAAGGTTATAACTATCTAGTTATTTGTCTTAAAATGCTTTTTCGAGATACATTTTTCTTACATTAATAGTATGAACTGTATCCACATTTACTACATTTTTCAAAACCTATGGATACAAAGTGTGTCATATAGAATAACTTATATTACTATAGTTGACATGGACA
This sequence comes from Daktulosphaira vitifoliae, assembly GCF_025091365.1. Lineage (NCBI taxonomy): Eukaryota > Metazoa > Arthropoda > Insecta > Hemiptera > Phylloxeridae > Daktulosphaira > Daktulosphaira vitifoliae. The sequence goes on along the minus strand of NW_026099572.1, from coordinate 13,287,848 downwards.
TCTATATTTTTAATAATTCAAATTCAAGATTAAAAAAGTTTTAAGATCAAACACTTAATTGAAAAACTTAATTTTCTTATTAAAAATAATGTAGATAGTAAAATTATTTTTAAATTATTTCATTTTATTATACAAAAAGCTACATCTGTTAGAATAATATTGATAAAGTTTTATTATTATCTAATTCTGACTAGTTTACAACAATATAAAGGCCCATAGTTAAGAGGTAAAAATGGCACAACCATTTGACCCAACTTCAATTCTTTTTCAAATGAATACAACGAATTGAGCGGTTTAAAATAATTTTTTAAATCTCTAAAAAAAAAAGGAAAATTTTTAGACACAAATAAGTCTCAATTTAATTTAAAAATTACTTGACAATAATTTGATGATTAGTATCTTCCCATATTTGTTTTAAAGCCATCTTTACAACACCATCATTTTGTATTGGAGATAATGAACAAGTAGAATAAACTACAGTGCCTCCTACAGCTACATTTTTCAAGGCGTTACTAAAAATAATAAAATAATGTTTTTTTTTACTGTCTCTATAATTAGTATATAATTTTAATTATTCTAATATTCACACACATACAATTTATCTACAAAAATTTTAGATATCTTATTCCAATATATGTCATTATTATAAGTATATTGTTATATAATAATTTCTCAAAAAAAAAAAAATTCTAATTATCAAGTTTCAAGCTTTTGCAATGGGAACTAAGATATATAAATGGTTCAAAAGGTTTAAAATATTTAAATGAAGTATCTGTATTTGATTATAAATATACAACAGGTAGAGTATTTAAATATTTTATATTTGTACCTTAATTTAAAATACATTGACCAAATATCTTTTATAGGTAAATTTTGATTAATACCTTAAAATTGATGCTTGAAGTTCTGGTAATTGAAGCCGTTCTTTTGCTCTAGTAGGCTTAAATATATTATTTTCATTCACTTGTAAATTATGACGATCATTTGTACATGGCACATCTACTAGAATCTTCAAAATTAAAATGTATTTTACAAAATTATGAACAATGTGAAATTTAATTGATAACAATTAATTTCAAAGTATATTTTTTAATTAACTTAAATAATAGTACATACTTTATTATATATTTCTGGTTCATCAAATTCTGTAGCGTTTAATTGAGAAAACATCAGCCTAGTACCCCAACTTTTATAATCATAAATGTATTCAGACATTACCTTGTGCAATTTATTCAGTCTTGATTCCTGAACATCATTGCAAAGTAGGTTTTCTAAAAAATCAAATATTAATTAAAACTTTCTTTAGTAATTTAAACTTAATATATTATCTTTAAAGACTTAACTGAATCCATTGAAAAATAATTTACTTCCAAATATTATATTAATCATAAGATATAAAATATTTAAAAATAAGTTGAACAAAGTTTCGAAAAAATATATAATATTAATTTTTTATTTTACTTTTTTTTCATAAAATCTTTTTTTATATATTATTTAATTGTTCAAACATATTTTCACAATTTTATTAATCACTAAAAATTTAATAAATAAACATAAAAAGTATAACTTTCTTGAATACTACCAGGAAATAAAGTCTGTAGCATAACTAGAGCTTTTCCACCAGGAGCAGAACACATATCTAAAACTTTATCATTTGGTTGTAAATCTAAAGCTAATACTGGTAAAATAGAACCACCATCTAATAAATAGTAATCTGAAATGAGAAATAAAACTTTTAATAGTTAATTGCTTAGTTAAGTAAACATAAATTAATTATAATGCTCAAATGAAAAGATAAATTGAATAAACTAACTGCTGAATATTTTAATTACTATAAAAATTGAGCTAATTCATTAGCTTAATTTTATTATTCATACTTTTCAATAAAATCTGTTTAATTAAAATTCTGTGTTTCAAATGTACAACCCTCAAATATAGCCTTCATCCATAGTAGTAAAGTTATTTATGCGTAACTGTAACATAATGACTGACACCATGATAAAATTATAAGCAATGACATTGTTATAAGAAGTTAGCAAACCAACAATTTGCAGAGCTTAAATAAAAAAAATGTTCATTGTTTAAATGAAAAATATACATCTGAACAAAAAACTACCATGAAACTACATTTAACATTCAAACAAAAATACTGTAAACATTAAAATGATAATTGACAGCTACACACAATTCCCTTAAAATAAAAATGGAATAATTTATTTCTGTTTAAAATGTACATGTTTCTTATAAACATAACATCTAATTAATTAAAATTAACTTACTGCTGACTTTTGTTATACCAGTTTTAGGATGTGGAAATGGTGAAATGTCACCACGATCAAAAGTATAGACTTGTAAATATTGAGGAATAATTAATCGTTTATCTTCTTCGATTAAAATTATAGGAAAATCTGAGTCTTCTTTATAATATTGATAATGTTGTGACTCAGGTATCCAATCAGTCTTTCCGTGAACTTCAGTAGCAGGTACAAATTGATGTAGTCCACCAAGGTTGGTATGATTTTCTGGATCTATAATTCTGCTTTCATCACATTCAGCTTCTGCTAAACTATCTTGGAGAGAAGCTTTTTCCACATAAGACTTTTGTCTAAATAATAAATAAAATTTGTATAATAGAGATTTTATTTTTTTCTTTAATTTGGTATATTTAATTACAATACATTTCAGTTGAAGGACTCTTTTTAATATCATTACTTAATAACAATTTTTCCAGTTTCTTCTCCAATTCATTTATATTTTTAGATTTTCTTTTAATTATTTTACTTTGATTTTCAATCTTTTTATTCTCCATTTCAATAATATTCTTAATATTTATTGCTCCCATCCACTTTAAATATAATCATTACATAAAATCAATTTAACACATAAGTTTGAATCATATACCTCTAGATTTTGAGCAGTTATATCAGCATTACCAAAGTTATTTACAACAGCCATATATTTATGAGGTGATAATAAAGCTAAGCGCATAGACTTCCAACGTTTACCATAAACTGAACCATAAAAGTCGTCAAAATGTTCCAGAGCTTTATCTTTAGGATGAATTTTCTTTTTTAAAACTGACTAATAATAACATTTTTAATTTAAAGAATTTTCAATTTTAATCTATAAATAAATTATTTTATTGAATACTAACCCAATGTGTTTTTTTTGTTCTGAGTGGGATTTTTAACATAACGCTTTTACTCGATATTGAATAAGGACATAAAGATCTAAAGTTGTTGGAAAACATTTTAAAGGATTACACTCATATGAATATTATACTCATATGGAATAAATTAAATTCAAGGAATTAAATAATATTTTATTAAAAAAAAAAAATGTGTTGCACTGACATAATATTGATAGTATTATCATTTTATCAAAAATTGTTATCTTAATTTACATGTTGAATGTTTGTGTCATAATACAATGAGTCTTAGAAAAATTATAACTACAAAATAAAATATATTAATACTTTCTTCTTCTTAAAATATCTGGTTTCCAATTAATTGGATGACTTTCTTCAGTCTGAAAAAAATTGAATAAATAATAAATTATCAATTGAAAAATAGAAATATCTACACTCATCTTTCAACTTTTATAAAGCTAAAATGTAATTCTTGTTCCACACAAGGATATGTTTTCCACAAACATAAAATAAAAAAATTACCTACAATATTTTTTTTAGATAAAACTGACTGAAAGTAAACATAAGACACACACACATATATATAAATACTATATAATTATATACAAATATACTTTTTTTTCATTAAAAAAAAACAGCATTCATGTTTTTAAAAATACTTTGTGACCAAAAAGTATACAATTTTTTTATTAAATTAGCATATTTTGAAGTGTTTTGTATGGTAAATATCTTAATTCAAAGCCAGATTTTATTCAGTATTTTGTGTCACCTCCCACAAGATTTTTTTAATTACTTTCTTTTTGACCACCAAAAAATATTCCTATGAGTAACAAACTCTAAAGTTGGTATTCCTGTAAATATTTATGGATAAACCAGCTTGAATCAAAAAAATATGTTCAGTGGTAATATTTAAGACAAGTACTTTCAACATACTTTTCTTGAAAATACGATCACAAACCGAAGTTCTATAAAGGTGTAATAATCATAAATTTTTTTTTTTTCAATTTTTGATAATGCTTTAAAAAACCTACCTTCTATAAACCAACATCAATTAAAAGTAACACAATGTACTTTAATATGAAAAAAGTAAAACTATCCAAGATCATGATTTTTAGAAGTTATAGGGTTATACATATTAATTTTTGTGTATTTATCATTATAATCGATCCCCAGGTACATCTATTTGTAACAGATGGCTTTATCTTTCTAATGATATACATAGAATTAACCTGAGTCAAGTTGTAACTGAGTTACAATTATATTTATTTGTTATCAGATTTGTCATAGATTCTTGAGATTTGATGGTCATTATACCAAATTAAACATGGCAATATTTTCTACAGCCCTACATAGACACTTTGATAAGCTAATTAAAAAATAAAACACATCATAGAATATTTATATATTTTCAGCTTCATACTAAGCTAAAAGATGAACATAAAAAAACTATTAGATATTTTCAAATCCACCCAACAAAAAATTTTGAAAGAATAAATCATAGAATTGTTTTTATTTTGCAATCAATTGAGTGGTTTATGGTCACCTGTATTGCAAAATGTAAAGTTGTTTACAAAATACTTACTGCTGTATCATCTTCTTTGTACAGTTTTACAGTTTTATCACCATCAGCAGTAATTAATCTAGTACCACTGTGATCAAAAGCCATAGCAAAAACTCCAGCTTCACTGTCCATTGATCCTGGTTGTACTGGAGCCTACAATATAACACCAATTTAAAAATGCTTCATTTCTTAAACACAAAGATATTAAAAATAAACCTGTATTCTTTGAAAATTGTAGCCAGTTCTCCAGTCCCAAGCATACATTGTACCATTATTAGCTCCAGACATTAACACACCATCTGAATTAACAGCCATACAATTGACAATGGCATTATGTCCTGTAAGATTTTGAATAAATTTACCATCTGGACAAGTCCATTGCTTTATATTATCTGGACTAGCACTAGTAAACATGGATCTAATAAAAAACACAAACATAGAAAATTATTTATCAACATTGCAATACAATAGAAATTATTACTGTGACAAATTACAATTTAGGGTGTAAAACAAGAGACCGTACACTTTTCTTATGATTAGTAAGTGTCACCCGAGTCTTTCCAGCCATTAAATCCCATAATCTAATTGTGCAATCATGTGATCCAGTTAATACCTAGAATTTATTTTTAATATTTTTAATTATCTAATATTAAAGAAGCACAATAAAATTAACCAACTTGTGGTTCATATTCTTGGCAAATAACACTTGCTACAGTATTTGTATGTCCTGTCAATGTATGAACATTTGCTTTTGTACGCATATCCCAAACTCGAGCTGTTGAATCTCTTCCAGCAGTTAATAATACATCTATAGTTGGGTGAAGGGATAAACTGTAAATAGCACTTAAATGTCCATGATAATGCCGAACAACTTTATTATACTCCAAATCCCAACATTTCACTTGTTTATCTTCACCACAACTAAACAAATAAGGATGACGTGGACTAACTTCTAGGCCTCTAACTGTACTGACATGACCAGTCAATGAAATTTTAAGTTTTCCAGTAGCTAAATCCCAAACCTAAAAACATACGAACTTAGTATTATGTGGTGTATAAATCATAAATAGTTCTAATATAATAACAGTACACAGATTTTTTATTTACAGATCACTCACAAAGGAGCCTATGAAAGGAGAAAATAAAAGTGGAACACTCACAGATATGGAAGGATCCGAATGAAAGCTTATCATTTGAAAGTTATCTACCATGGCTGATACAGAAAACACTAAAAAGATTACAAAACGAAACTGGAAGAATAGCAGATAATACAATAAAATGGGGAATAAAGGAGGACAGAAAATATGAGTGCAATGGGGAGCATGATACAGACTATTTGTTGAATGTCCACTACAACTGAATATGTGTAAAATGAAAGACTTTTTGACTATAACTAATATTTCAGACAAGGAAATACAAATTGCTACTTACTGGGAATGAAATAAAATATGAAAACCAACTAGAGAAGAAAATCAAGAGTGTGATCAATTTTGTTGATAGCCTAAGAGAAGTTTGTGTAAATAGATTGACTTGCCTGCTTTTTTTTAAGGAATCAAAGATATAGGTAAATGTTACAAATGGCAGTAAAGCAATTGGAACGGACAACATGTTGTTCATCAACCAGGATAAGGTTTAAATAATAATTTTATCTAAATAAATTTATGTACAATTATTTTAATTTTTTATTATACAAATGGAAAATACAGAAATTAGAAGATAATTTTAAGCATAAGAAAAATTCCTAGTTTTAAGTATTGGTGTAATTGAACCAAGCTTAAGCATAGAGGGAAATACATATACCTGTATAATTTGACATAATTTAGTTATTTTATTTCAATAGTAATTTATTAACTTACTTTGATTACTCTATCACCTGCTCCAGTAGCAAACCATTCATTTCCTGGCTCAACAGTAACACACCGTACCCAACCTAAATGACCTGAAATAACTCTGTATAATTTCCAAGGTGGATGCCATTTAGGTTTTGGCATAATATGGTTCATAAGTCGATTAGCAGCAGCTATGTTTTGAGTGCTTGGACTAGATAAGACCATACTAGTTTCAATGTTTGTATTAGACTTCTCTGGATTATCAACTATATTTAAGTTTCAGATCACAATAATTGAACATAAAACATCTATTGTAAAATACTATTAAAATGTATAAAATCTTACTTATAGCTAATGGTAAATTATTCTTTAGTGGATCCTTGTCAAATTTAGGTTGACTAGGTTGTGATTTTTTCATATTGATTTTACTCAGTTCTACTTTATCAAAAACAAGTCCATAGTTGTCTCTAGCTTTAATAAGCTTTTTTATTCTTTCTCTGTAAAATTTGACTTAATAAATAGATGTTTTAAAATATAAAATATACAATAAAATAGTAGTAATAGAGGTTAATCTCCTAAGAGATCATTCCTCTTCAATTTAAATTTACTCAGTTAAAACTAAAAATTGAATACTTAATGTATATTCATATACAAAAGTATAAGTAAAATAAGACTAATAATAAACAGTTTATTTTAAACATTAAATGAACTATAATAAAATACTAACGCTTCTTCATCAATGGGTGGTAACATTCCTTGGCACGATAAAAACATGTCATGCGTTCTCTTTAGAGAACGAAATACAAGTGTATGAACGGAATGTCTCTGAACATCCTTAAAAATTATAAAAACATTAATTAATTATCTAAAATTAATAGAATGACATTTACCTCAGAAAAATTCATTCCATTAACATGACTTCTGGCTGACATTATTAAATATCTACAATTAACTAAAATGTTTAAATATAAATCATAATTGATTATTTCATAAGTTTAAAATTTATAAATATGCTTTAGACTTTACTTAGTACAGTAAGTATTTTGATTATTTCATAACGTTGTCTACGAGGGTTAAACAAAATAAATTAAATGTTAGCTACGATAAGATACCTAGGTCATAAATTATATCTATATTTTATAATCTCTTTGAAACTATGAAATGTGATTATAGGGACTAAAATGTCTATAGACATTTTTTACTATTCGTTATAAAACCCTGGTTATACTTAACCGGTTTATTTTTTTGAATTACTATTATTGTCTATATAAAATCTAAGTTATAAAAAATTCCTCCTACGTGGCCTAAATAATATTCTTAATAACCGTGTAAAATGTTGAATATTTTATGATACTGTTATTAATTGTATCATAATTTGATATTATCATATCCTATAAATATTGTAACATTTTATTAATTCATTGTTTTGTGGTATTTTGAATTAACTATTATAGTTTTTATCAATTTTTTGAAGGGGTCCTTAAAATTTAGTAACAAAAAAAGTCGTCTATGGATAGTAGATTAAATGTATACAAGTTAGATGAATTAAAATTTTTAAAGAAAAAAAAATATGCTTGATAACAATTAAAAAACAAGTAGTACTAAACAAAATTAAACAAACTAAATAATTTCAAATGAAAAAAATACACTATTAGTTTTTTTCCAAATTACGTTATAAAAAATAGCACTATTATAAATATTATTTTGCTACTACTATTAACAAAACAGTAAAATTATAAATATTCTAATAAAAATAAACTTTGTATCAAATAAAAATAATAAAGTGTTCGAGTATTAATATAATACGATTATATAAATGGTTCAAATTATTAATATTAAAATAATTCTGACTAAAAATCTTCTCCCTCTTCGGCTTCACCGTCGACCGAGTCCATACCTACTTCCTCATAATCCTTTTCTAACGCTGCTAAATCTTCTCGGGCTTCGGAGAACTCGCCTTCTTCCATTCCTTCACCGACATACCAATGTACAAAGGCCCTTTTTGCGTACATGAGATCAAATTTATGATCCAAACGGGCCCAAGCTTCCGCGATGGCCGTTGTGTTAGACAACATGCAAACGGCTCTATGTACTTTTGCCAGGTCACCACCCGGTACCACAGTAGGTGGTTGATAGTTGATTCCTACTTTAAAGCCTGTCGGACACCAGTCCACAAATTGAATAGAGCGCTTAGTCTTGATGGCCGCTATTGCTGCATTGACGTCTTTAGGCACAACGTCTCCCCTATACAACATACAACACGCCATATACTTTCCGAGTCTGGGGTCACACTTGACCATCTGATTTGCTGGTTCAAAACAAGCATTGGTTATTTCACCAACAGATAGTTGCTCATGGTAAGCTTTCTCAGCCGAAATAACCGGCGCATAGGTGACTAACGGAAAGTGTATGCGAGGGTAAGGCACAAGATTGGTTTGAAATTCAGTAAGATCCACGTTGAGGGCACCGTCGAATCGCAATGACGCTGTTATGGACGATACGATTTGGCCTATCAATCTGTTTAGGTTAGTATACGTAGGACGTTCGATGTCGAGGTTTCGGCGGCAAATGTCATAGATGGCTTCGTTATCTACCATAAACGCACAATCCGAATGTTCTAACGTAGTGTGTGTGGTTAGAATAGAGTTGTATGGTTCCACTACCGCCGTAGACACCTAAATTCACAACATAAATGTATAGTTAAATTTCTAGTAATTGGTACTAAACCAATAAAATACCTGTGGAGCAGGATAAATGGCGAATTCAAGTTTACTCTTTTTTCCATAGTCGACACTCAAGCGTTCCATAAGCAAAGACGCAAATCCAGAACCGGTGCCACCTCCAAATGAGTGGAATATCAAAAATCCTTGCAGGCCAGTGCACTGATCGGCTAGCTTTCGGATCCTATCCAGTACAACGTCTACGATTTCTTTTCCGATTGTGTAATGACCTCGCGCATAATTATTTGCAGCATCTTCCTTACCAGTGATTAACTGTTCCGGGTGGAATAGTTGCCGATAGGTTCCGGTTCGCACTTCATCTGCCATATGGGTAAAGGGCAAAATTAATTATGATTTTAAATGCCAGAACAAATATTATTTGCTAAATTACCAACGACAGTCGATTCTAAATCGATAAACACAGCTCTCGGCACGTGTTTTCCAGAGCCTGTTTCACTGAAAAATGTGTTAAAGCTGTCATCGCCACTGCCTACAGACTTATCGGATGGCATTTGACCATCTGGTTGAATGCCATGCTCTAAGCAGTATAGTTCCCAGCAAGAGTTACCAATCTGGACTCCAGCCTGACCAACGTGCACGGAAATACATTCGCGCTGGAAAAATTTATGACCGTGTTAAACAATAATATCTTAAATTAAAAACACGTAAGAATACTGGCTTATCTAGGAGAGGTAGAATCAATGCTCCTTTAATTGATTGTACTATTTAATAAAAAAAACTAAAATTTAGCTGTACATTAGCAGGCCCGGATTAAAAGGATCCAGGGTAAGAAGAACCTCAGGGCGCACGGATTTTAAGAGTCTATTTAGGTAGAGTGACCTAAACGTTGAAACATGAGATATATATTATTTTGTTATAATATTTTTTAATTTGAAATTTTAAAAATGTCTGTCAATCAGGTTGAATTTTACTATTTAAAATGCGGTTTATTGTTTTATTAGTATTTATTAAGTTAGTATTATACAGAGCGATTTTTTTAGTTACTCGATTAAAATAATAATTATGCTAAAAAATGGTTCGTTTTTTTATACTTTTCAATATATTAGTGATTAATTACCTTTTTAATTTGTCTCTAATACTACATTAGGGAGTCAACTTAATTTTTTTAAATGACAGTATATATTTTCAACTAACTTATATAATAAAAAATGATATAATTTAGAAAATGACTAGTCGATAACAACTTTTGAACTGTTACTTTGGAAGTTATTCATATTTTTATAATTAGACGAAAGGAGAGGTGGGATCGAGAAATAACTAATGATAAATATTATCATATGCGCGCCTCATGTCCAGTATATATTTCAAAATGTTAATAACTTCTGAAATAATGAGTCAAAAGTTGTTATCAATCAGTTTTTTTTAATTAGATGATTTTTTATTTTTTAATTATAATGTAAATTAGTTTAAGCTTGTTAAATATTTATGTTGCTATTTAAAAAAAATAAGTTGACACCATTATGAAGTTTAAGGAATTAATTAAGAAAGTAATTAATAACTTCTAAATCGAGAAATGTATAAAACTATAAAATATTTAAATATGACAAATAGTTGTCTTACAAAAGTTATTATTGTAAGAGAAATCTATCGGCTAACGTTGAAAATATCATCTTGTATGTCTATTGAGTAATTAATCCGTGATTAATTACTGAAAAATTTATTTATTTATTTTTTAATTATTAATAATTAAACATTTTATACAAAAATATTTTACATATAATAAAGGAATATAAGTAGTTGTAAGTAATTACACTCCAAAAATACATGTCAATTATATTATATAATATTTCGTTTTCATAGCTAAAATAGATTTTACAAAGATATATTAATTAATTACTTTATTAAAATAAGCGGGAACTATCCACTAATATTATTAGAAGAGGACTAGTGGTCTAGCCTCCTACTATATAAATGAGCTGTAAAAGACTCCTGGAGCCCATATAGGCCTTTGTCTGGCTTGATAACGGTAAAAAATAATTCTTGGTTACAAAAACCTAATACAGTGGGGACTATTTTAGATTAAAGTCACTAAAGTACTTTGATATGATTGTTCTTTGAAAAAGTTTGATTATTCTAACGATCGATAGTTGACTATAATTCCAGTACGAATTAAATTTCAAATTATAATAAACTATTGGTAGCTAGAACATATATTTTTCACGAAGAGAAAAACCCTTAAAGTTCACTCAACAAAAATAAACTTATTAAAGTTTATTTTTGTTCATCAAAATATTAAAAAATTTCCTAAAAATATTTATATTTAACAATACTTATACATCATTTATTATTTTTTGATGAGACATTAATTTTTAAATAGGGGAACTACCTCTAGGTTTTCTATGTTAAGGGGCTAGTTAAGTATAGAATACAAAAATCAGTAGTAATTTACAAAAAAATATATTTTGCGTAACTAGGAAGTTGTTTACACATAGAAAATAAATTGTGATGACAATTTTTTTTAACTAGTAGAATATTATAAGCGTATGGGGGGAATAAAACAATGCGATGGAAAAAGTCCCCATTTAATTCAGATTTATGAAAATATTCCATTGCACAATTTTCAAACTACTGCTATAATAAGTAATATATAGCTATAGTAATAAGAATTACTTTATGATATAATACAACTTATATCATAAGTTGTATTATGTTTAACAATATTTTATGTTTATTGGTATCAAATATGTTTGTTTGTTTTTTTATTTGGTTTTGACAAATATTTTTATTTTAAACCTTATAATTATGACTTGCTTTTAACTCATATTTATATAGAGATAGTCTTCGTATGTTGAGTAGCACAAGATAGAATTTATTTATTTTATTAACATAGAATACTGTAAACTATCACAAATATTTTTAAGATTCAAAATTGTATTAAAAAAATTTAGAACATAAAGTTTTTTTTTTTGTATTAATAACAATATTTTATCAAGGCAAACTAATTTTTCTTAAATTGAATAATATAAATGCATACACACAATCGCAATTTAAAATATACTTACCATTTTGAATTATTTTAATGACAATCGCCGATTGGAAAAAGTTACTTGAAGGTAAAAAATAAAATTATTAATTTATAAGTAGTGATTGTGCAAATATGCTGAGGTGTGAATGATGTGTATTTAACTAGTTAATGATATCTATCATGTGTCGATCGAATCAACGACTATTTACGCAACCGGGCTATCCAGTTAGATGACACCCAAAATAACTAGGAAGTATTGGGGATTATAATATAATCTCCGATAATATCTGTGCAATAACAAAATTATTAGATTGATAAGAAACATTTAATCATAGCACCAATATAATTTAATAAGTTTATTATGTAAGAGTATCATTTTAATGTTTATTTATCATTCGATACTTTTATTTTTGTCAATATTGAATCCAATTTGTATAAATACAGTTATTTTATCATATAATATATAAATGTAACATAATATAGAATAATATAATTTAAGTAATAAAATATTTACTTGATAAAAATTACGTTCATCAAATATCTTCACTAAAACATCCATAGTTTCATTTGGAATCTTGGGTTAATCTAAATCTGAAAATTGATATAAACCAATAATTTGCTCAAGATCTTTTTTATGGATATTTACTATATAGTATGCATTATGCACTATTAAAAACCCTTTTCATTAATTTAATATATTGTACATTTTCTGTATTAACACATTATTCCAGAATACCCAAAAAATGAAACTGAATGCTTTAACATATATAATATCTAACATCCATCTTAAAGACAGAAACACAAATGAAATATTTAAGGTAACTTCAACTTATTAATTTATCGTAATCATTTTGTAAAATACCATTAAAAACATATATCATATACAATATTATTTAAATATAATATATAATTTTAGCAATACTCTCGGTCAGTATACATAGACCTCAAAAAATTATAAAAGTGTTTAAACATTAAAAGTAGGAAATACATTTATACATATTTAGTAATTTTTGCTACTTTGAAGATAGGAATATAATACCCCTGTGATTTTTTTTTTTTTAGAGTTAACACTAATAACATTTTTCTCATCACTATGTATTTTTGGAATTTATGAGTTAAAAAAACCATCAAGGTAATAAAATTTTTGCTTTTAGTAGGAATTTTGGTAAATACAGACCTAAAAAAAAACTATTTACAATTCAATATCATTGATTTTATTTTTATACTATAACATAAACTATTAGATGTGGTTGCACAAAAATTAAAAAATATAAACAAGACACTTCAAACATTTTTTCAAAAAGTATATACTTATTAAATTAAAATTATTCATTTTTCTTTGCTTGCTGTTTCTGTTCATCATATAATTCATTCATAAGTTTTTCGTTCTCTTTCAATCTACCTTTTACATGTAAAGGTTTAATAACATATCGTACTACTACCATATAACCAAACCATGATAAGCCAACAAATGCTAATATTCTATTAAAGTTTGTTGCCAGTGGACCACCAGGTCGAAGAGCTGGTTTTTGAGCTTGCATTATTTCTAAAAAAAATTATATTTTTTTAAATATATGAATGAGTATAGAATTATTAATAGTTATTATAACACCAATTATATTATTAATAAATAAATTACTGATAGTTTGGACTCTTAAAGTGACAAAAATGCAGAGAAGAATATTTTTTCTATATTATTTTGATTGCATTATTCATATAATTACATACATTATGATGAAATCTTAAAGGTAATATTCTCTGACCGTCATTAGAGTTTGGTGGTCAATTTTTTTGAGTTCCCTCTCAATTTAAGCCCTGATAATAGTAAAGCTACTATTCGATTGAGCTAATCTAATGCCTAACAAACAAAACAATTTATGACTAAACATTAAGTTTCACTAACAAGTTTACAAAGATTTATCGCATAGTATGTTTTGTTGTAGAAATTCTGAGTAATTATTCTTTAATATACATAATTGGTAAGACACTAGTTTTCTGAGAATTTATTGTGAATTTTAAATTTTTGTAAAAAGAAAAAATATTTATTTCATAACACTCTAAAATAAAATGTAGTTAAATAATTTTTTTTTCAACCCTTTAGGGTTAAAAATTAATATGCTGTGTAATTAAATGCTTATCATAATACTTTTAATATAACTTATAAATTCTACTTAAATAAAATATTCTAAATGTTTTAATATTTTCCAGTTTGTGTATTGAAAAAATGAGTTGTCTCATTTTATCCTCTATACTCAATTTACCCAGTTTTTTCCTTCATTTTCATTTATAAAATTTAATCCTTAAATGTATCTTATACAGGTATCAACTCTATTTTTTATAAATTAAGGGGTAAATATGAAAAATACTTTATGTAAAAATATGGAAATACATATGTAACTAACAAAAGCCTAAAACAGAAAATTCACAACAAAATTATTATTTTAAGAGAAATAGAGTGATTAGTACTAAAAGAATCACTCTGTATACCTTTTAACAAGTACTTCAAGTAATAAAAATAGAATTAATATGAGTAACGAGGTTGATATATATAATGTTGTAGATACAGTAGACAGTTTTTATAGGTAAATAATACTATCGTTTTAAGCCAGAAAGTGGTATCTCTAATTTTTAGTAAAAATGATTTTATTGAATGGTATAGTGATTTTCTAAGAATTTTTAAAGTTAAAATGTCCTAATCCTTCTTTGTTAATGTATAAAATATATTTTTTTTAAAGTTAATATTATGATATATTACCAAAATTAGTGATACTCTTTTGTAAATCAAAATAACAGAATATAAATAATCAAGTGTGTTTCTTGATAGATCTGTACATTTTTAACATTATTTACTACACAAATACATTGTTTAATAATTATATACATTATCTCGAGAAAATTAAAATAAAGGATCACAAACCTTAGTATCACTTGAAGATCTTTCAGAATCAAGAGATTCGAAGAACGGCTTCCAAATGTAAACACCGGCAATGATTCCTACTGCCGATGCTAAAATTAATTTAGGCCAAGATATTCCTCGTTGCCTCAAAATGTATTTACGCATTACTTCAAAAATTTGATAGTGTTTTATTGTTTTTAAGTAAATTATTTCTATTTACATATTAAATATAATTAATATAAATGTACTTAGTTTAATATTTATATAATTAAATGATAAATAGAATGAATTTTATATCAATAAAATAGTACCTACGGATATAACCACGGTTAACCATATGGTTTGCAATAGTGTTTGGCTATGATAACACGATTGCCGCAGCAGCTGTTATTAAATTGAATTGATTATCATACAATTTTTTTTTATGTTTGGGTTAGGGGTTCCCTAATCTGACAAGAATCTTATATTTTTTAATGAAAACAAATCGATACACACGATTCCGGTTGGAATCTGTACGGCAGTGGTGGCAGATAGTAATAATCTGTTAGGTAGGGGGGATATGATGGACAACAAAGAGAATTGACGACCACGACTTTAAGTCAGTGGGTTCCCAGTGTTTTTTAATCTCTTATTATAGGTAGCCGACGATGCCTAGGTGCCGGTCCGCTGTTAGTCAAATGCGTTCGCCGTTCAAGGTCACTGGCTCGCGGTGTGGCTAAGGTTAAGTGTTCACGCACACACATGGACATGATGTCATAGTGACATCACTCACGTAACCAGTTGTAGTTGGGTTGTTTGCGCGCGCGTATTCCTTACGCCCGTTGACGTCGTTCGGTACATAATATTATTATATTTTTATATAATTATATACATTTTTTATATTTTGGCTGGGCAATATTTTTATATATAATATTAAATATTATATAATACAAAATACATATCGCCAATGATAATACGATATTTGAAAGTTTTTGAACAAGAGTCGATAGCAGCTGTTGTTTCACGGAGTTGCCGGTTTATTCCCCCGCTGTTTTTTTGTCGACGGGCCAGTTTGTGCGTGATAACGGCTTAACTCTGCTGTTTGGTGCGGGAACCTCCTCATTGTCATCTATCCAGACACCTGTTGATTGGAAAGGCGCGTCACGAGCTCACCCGAACATAAGTTTCCACGCTCGGCTAGTGGCGATTGCGGGACGGCCCTGTTACGTTTCTTGTTATCGTGGACAACCCATATTGGAGATCGGTTTACCACATCCTGGCAGTTAGAATAGTAAGAATATTATTTTTAAATATTTACCGTTAAAAAAAAGGCCTCTTTGTTATAAATGTAATATAAAATTTAACTACGCGTGCCGTTAGGTGAGATTAGTTTGAATGAAATACCGCATTACCGTTTATCTGAATTTCTTATCAGCTGTTTTTGTTTTTCAATCGTCAATACGACGCAAATTAACGCCAACGCCGCCGCCACCGCCGATTAAACATGTCCGGGCGCTTTGTACTTTCAATTCCTCATGTATCAACAATTCCCTACACCGGTTATTAAGCTTAACTGAACAACTTGTACACAATCATAAATTTCTATCCAAAACCGGCTTTCGGAAAGGAAAGGCTTATAGTTTTTCTACATATTTATTTGATCGATAAAAATTTCCACTTTAGGTGAATAACGATCATCACTATGTTTATTTATTATCAATAACCTGTTATATTTTAAATAACCGACATTTTCAACATGAATAATTCACTCTTGGAAATTAAAAGTTAAATTTAAAAAACAAAGTATTATTTGAGTTCAGGCTAGGATCTAAAAGAGTTTTGTAAGTTGAAGGTATTTAAAACCAAGACCTTTTTTTAGGAAAAAAAATTCTAATCTTGAGGCATCAATTACTCCTCTCCGAGACATAAAAAAAATAATCGACTTCTATGAAGTCTTTAATAGTTACATTGTCTTTAAAAAATGTCACTTATAGACAAATTTGTCTATGAGAGCTATTTCATAATATAGGATAATAAATCTGATGGGATGCTTCATTACCAAATTGCTTTATCTTCCTCTCGCCCCAAAAATTAAATTTATGGGTGTTACAAATGTTTATATGGGGGTTGAAGCTCTCACAGTTCCCCTATGAACTACGATAATGTTGAATGTATCAGTAATCTTAATAAGGAAAACAAATAAATAAACTTGATTTTCGGGTTACTGTTTTAAAAAAATGTTTAACTACCTAGATGTTTAATTTAAATTGCGTTTATGATTTCATATACTAAATGACTATGGAATTTATACATCTATCCGTACAGTTTTTATTTGGGGGCGCATATAACAAAATCAAAAGTACTTTAATTTTTAGATTTTTTCAGTAGTATTTTTAACATTTATTAAACAATAATACTTTTTTCTTAAATTGTATTATTTCTAAAAACAATCAAAATAATTATGTACCATCTTGTTTATAGATTATTTAACTTTTTTTAAAGAACATAATTGTTTGAAAATGGTAGAAATTTCATAAATATCAGAAACTTATCAATTTTTTTTAAAGGTATTATTTATTCTCTAAAATAATATACTTAGTTGAATATTCATGCATATTACATAAAATATAGATAATAAGGAAATTGCACTTGAGGTCTTAATTTTTCAATGTTAAGTGTGCAGAAATTTATTTTTGTAACACATTTGTACAAATATAATACTGGTATAAGTCAAAAAATATTTTATAGATTGTTGACACAAGCATTTTAATTTATGAAAAAAAATAGCCCAAGTAAATATTATTACTCTTATATGTCATAGATTTTAACATTTTTGTTTTATTAACTCAAACATTTTAAATTAAAATACAACATCACTTAAAGAAAAATGAATTTCTTTCTTTTAAAAATCGAATTTAAATTCCAACCACACCGAAATTATGCATTCAATATAACTAGGTTTTAATGTTTTACTAAAATATTTTAAATACTACTTTAAGAAAATAACGCTTAAGCACATTTTGCCAATCTTCATGACCTCATCAATGTGTATCAAGTAACCTTGGCATAAACACATCAGTACATTTCATGAAATGATAATTCAAATTTGGATTAACATAACTCAGGTTATTTATTTCCACGATATGAGCTATAATTATCATTTCTTACCAGAAATATTAGTTAGATTATAAAAACAATCATATGATAATAAGGACTATTGTTTAAACAAAATTTCATTATATTCAAAATTTATGTGTAAAAAAAAATCTAATTAAAAATATGAAAATTTCAGCAATTTAAATTATGATAAAAATTACTTATTCATTTTGAATAAGATATTTACTAGAAATATATCAAGCTCGTTTAGATTTTATCCTTATAATGACTTCTAGTTGTAGGATTTGATAATAAATTATCTCGATTTCAAATAATATATTCCAGACCTTATTCAATCTAGTTGAAAAAGTTAGCTTTTTTTATATCAAACAATAATAGAGTAAAAAAAAATTGAATTTAAAAGTGTTAATGATGTATTTTTTGTATGGTGCGTGTTATATGATTTCAATACAACTTTATACATGTTCAGTGAAACATAAGTATTAAGTTATTCCTTAACAAGTCGTGTATATTAAAAAATATGTTCAAGTATAAAAATTATATAATGCGCATCAATTAATTTTCAAGGTTGTTGGTATCATTATTTTATTATTATTATTATAAATTTATTTAATATTTATAAATAAAATAAATATTTTGGTGACATTCAAAAGTAGCTTTTAATTTCTTGTTAAATATAATAAACATATTGTTTTTAGTATACATAGTTTTGAGAATTTTTAAATTTATTTTTCAGATATTAAAAAAAAATCATTAGTGCTTAAGATTTATTCTCATTAATACTAATATTTCTAACTTTTGTAATCGTCTCGATCGACAAAAGATCCTTTTTTTAATTATGATTTTCAAATTAATTTAATATGTAGTCAATTAAATGGCTTTGACATTTCATACAAGAAAAATATAGATGCGTTTTCTTTATTGAAATGAACATCTGTAGCAATCAGAAGTTATCCTGGTTGGTACAGATAAATATTGGGGCAATGTGAAATGAATTTTACCGACTTTTGGCGATAAATTGGCTAACTTAAATATTATAATGAATAAAAAAATTCAGAATTTATTCTAAGCCATTAGAACTATATTATTAATAATGTTGATGGACGTATGAGGGAGTGACACTCACTATGAATTCATTCCTGGTACTATCGCCCAACGAAACCAACCACCCTTTTTACTTGTTTATTGTTAAAGTTTGTGTGAAATCATATTATATTGCTTTAGAGTTGGTAGTTCTAAATTTCATGAAAGGTATAAGAGTTTTCAATGATTTTTAAATTAATTTCCTCCATATTCAATCATACAAGAAACTATCTTTTACTTTGTGTAATTCATAGTATAAATGAAAATATTTAAAATAAAATAGTTCATTATTTTGCTACAATTGTTTTGGTAATTTGTTTGATTTTTGTAGATAATAGTCGTCGCTTGTAAGAAATAAAATATAATCTTTACACATAAAAACAATTTGAATTATACATATTGTTACCATTCTATAATGATTACACAATTAAGTAAAATGACCTTTATTGACCAAGAAAATTATTTTTGGAAGAGTCCACCGTGTTATTTAAGAAAGAAAAGCATTGTTATAGTGAATTTTTTTCTAATAAAACATAGGCTCACACTTAAATTATAAGTTATTTAAGTTGTAGCGGTATTTACTACTAAAATTTTAAATCGAATACAAAATTATAATATACCTAATATTAACACACAATTTTTATAAATATAAATAATTTCAACTTAAAATAGATGTATTATTTTTTTCATAACAGTTATCAGTTAAATTATGATGTAGGAGTAATTAAAAATTTTAGTAATAAATTTATAGCTATGAAAAATAGTTATTTTAGTATTTAATCGAATAATAATTTAAGATAACGTATTTTATAATACTCCAATTAATTTCGGTGTTGATTATTGTGTTTCACTAACGATTGACCAATTTTTTGTAATTTCAAAATGAATATTTTCGGCAAAGCTATTAAGTATTATTGTCCTTGATTGCTACATTGCACCATTAAGTATAAACTCCCTACGGTAGTAACTCGGCTTAAAAACTAGCTGCTTACAAAATTAAGGTTGCTACATTGTGGTTTCTATAAAAAATACCATAGATACTAATGATTCGTCGAATTTTATTATTTAAAACGTCTATTTTCTTTTATATGATTACTAAATGAATTTTGATGAAACTAAAAAATCATGATTCATCATCTAACTGTTGCGTAGTCAAGATTTTTACTAGGGATCTAAGGATCGCTTTTTTAGCTTATCACATCCTCTTACTAGTGCCAAAGTCAATGTATAGTAATAATTAACCCATAGGAAGCCATAAGCTCTTTACTCTTCTCCCCTTTGCTACGCCACTGTTATCTAATTACATACACGAGTACTTAAGATTTGTAACAATTACAACAATTTAAGGATTTCGCTTTACCAGTTAATAGAAGACAAAATCTTTGGGTTATCGACGAAACCAATAATAAGATTTTACTTAATACGTTCTCGTTGTTTACTTTTTTATATTTACTGTATCTCAAATTTTATTTTTATAATGTACTTATATATCTGTTAGACGAAGGTTAACATGAAAACTAATGTTACAATCGACTTTAATTTTTGGATCTGGAATGAGGGGCCTCTACATGGTTTGATGCAATATTTATTTCGGTGATTGATATTGGGAAACCGCTCAACCTAGAGGGATTTGGCCATAATTATTGTTTTGAGTTGTCTAGTTCACTCTATTATAATTTACATGTAATTGATAGCGTATGAATTACATTTTAGGGTTTTCTAATTGATAGAGTAAATTAAAAACCGCTCTCTTCAAATAGCATCGACAATTGAAATTATTTCGCGTTTTTCTACCAAACACTTCGAATGATGAAAAATAATGAAATACAATCGGCATGAAAACAATGCGGCATTATGTTAATATTGTACGAGGTAATGCTTTATTTTTATTATTGTTCAAATAGTTTAGAATCCAACAAGTATATGTTGCTTACACTTAATTATAATTTTATGCGACGCTAATACTGTAGGCGCGCGTCCTTGCCAATAAGCTGTAAGGAAACGACGACACAGTAACCATGACCGAGCTGAGTTGTTTTTTAACGGGTAGAAGAAATTTGAGCGTCTCCGAGTCGTAGTAGTCAAATAAGAATTGTGTATAGTATGTTAGTATTGTTTACTAATATTATGCGTTTGGTCTAAGAATTTTTTATCCGAATTCCTACGACGATATTACCAGTTTATGATTTTTATAATACACACAGGTGTGTTGTAAATTGTCAGTGCTGGAGAAAATATACATAATACGTTGTATGCTCAGATGCCTATAAACTCTAGGGTGTTTGAAGCGCTTTGATAGGAGACCCCCCCAGGCATATGCAATTGAACCGGTTCGTCCGGTCTTCACTTGCATGCAAATAACATTCAGTGGACGACTCTAGTCGACGTGAAGAAGTCTGTTTTATAACTTTTTTTATATTATTTTGAGTGAATACTCAATATCATAAACGGACCTCACCTTCTTATGCATAACACAGTTACGTACATGGCCAGATCATGAGATATTTTATAATGATAATTCAAAAAAAAACATAAAACTATCTCCTAAGTAAAATATTAAAATATACCGTTTTTTTTTTTTTATAGTCAATATAAGTAACATAATATAAAATATATTTTGATCAACTGACATACATAAAAGAATAATACAATGGGACTTAGTTTAAAGTTTGAATATAATTTGTGTATTAAACAAATAATTTCCTCTGACGATTTAGGTATAAAATATTGACGTTACATATCATTTTCTTCTATGCTACACATATTAAATTGCGCTTGTGGATGTTTTTTCACTTAATAAAAGCTTTTCCTTTATCTTGGTGGATAAGAAATTGACCGATAAGGACCGAATTTTATTATTTATGTATGATTATATATTGTTCACTTAAAGTAAAAAAAAAAATTAGCTCGTTTAGAAGGTAAGGTTTAGAAAATCAATTATACATGGATATAGATTTCTCTAGTGGCAATTAGTGTGTTACATTTTATTCTCTAGGCTATGCCTATTAGTTTACTTTTAACAATTACCTACATACATTTAGTAAATATCTATTCAACCGCTAATTACAAATACAATGTATACAAGAATTAATGTTACTTACATTGTATAAGACCGAGCTAACTGGAATGTGGGATATGACAGCATCTGATTTATTTTTTATTTATTGAATTCATTATTAGTGATCAATGTTTGCTTAAAAATAGGATATTTTGATCGATAAAAAAATTTTTGGGTTAAAATATTTATATTATATATTTTAAATAAATAAAATAAAATATTTTATTTAATTATTTTTTAAAATTAGTTTTAATGAAAATTTTTACAAGTTTCTGGTTTGAATTAAAAATATACCTTAGTAGGGCCAACTAATGATAAAATTCCATGTAGAATTTATTAGTTTAGTTGAAAAATTAAGAGATATTATGATAATCCTTTTATTATTTTTTTTGCTTTTGATTATAATATAGCCTAGTTTATAAACTAAAAGGAGATCTCAAAATGATTTATCACTGATAAGTTTATATTTTAGTAGTTGTAATGAAACTTCATTACACCATTTTATTGCGAGTGTTGGGAAGACATAAAAAAAAAAAAAAAAAAAACGGATCCTAGAACCAATTAATTTTTGTAGGTACAAAGAACGTGAACGAAATAATTTTTATGAAGAAATGAACGAAATTTATATAATTTTAGTATATTTTATTATTATTTTTTGTTTCCTTGGTGTTATAAATAAATATTTATTCTTGCGTTGACTATAAACAATTTTTCTTTTAATATTAAAATCTGATGATCTTATTTATATAGTGTTCAGTAAGTAAGGAAACAAATAAATTGTTATTGTTATAAATGTAAACCGATTTCCTTACTTACTGAACACGCTATATAAAAACATACATTATTATATACCATTTAAAATGTATTTATTTATTTACGGAAGGGAAATTTTTGATAAATAGTTTTTTTTTTATAAAAATGTTTTTTTGTGTACGTTTGTATTCTATAGTTGTTTTCAAAATTAAACTATTTAAAGTATCGCTTATATTAGAAGTATCATATTAACGTATTGGAAGAATATATATTGTCTTACTGTCTTATGTCTTCATTATGGTAACAATACATAGGGAGTGATGCTTTTAATATTAGCCACTTGGTTTATCTTAAAATAATAATTTTTTTGAGAATGTTATTTTTAGTATTTTTTTATATTTCTCGATTTATGAGTTATTATTTACTTTTTTAATTCATCATTTATAACTCGTAAGGGTAACATACATATTTAACTAACTTGTAAAATAAAAATGTATGTAATTAAAAATATAAATGGTCGATAAAAACTTTTGACCATTATTTTGGAAGTTATAATTATATTAAAATATAGTGGTGATGAGGCGTAGGGAATGTTAATAACTTCCAAATTACTTGTCCAAAAGTTGTTATCACCCAGTTATTTTCTTAATTAGATAATTCTTTATTTTATAAGTTGATAAAATAAGTTTGTCCATTAAAAAAATAAATTGAGACCCTTATGAAGGTATAATGGATAAATTAAAATAGTAATTAATAACTGATTAGTATATGGAACTATAAAATACCAAAAATAATTGTCTAAACATAATTATTATTTTAAGAGAAATCGGTTGGTTTATACTAAAAGAATCACTATTTATACGTAGCACATTATATATTTTATAATTTTAATATACTACTGACATTAAATAAAATTTTACATAGAAAACATAATATCTTGTCACAGGATCATTGTTCTAATTTGCAGAGTCCAAAAAAGATCTTAGCTAACTTTGTGCAGGCTCTCCTGTCAAAAAAAAAAAAATTTTTTAATTAAAATATAACTTGTACTTTAATTTTAAACTATGTTTATAAAAATAATTATAATATAATAATAGCAGGTTTTTAAATATCTTTTTTAACAAAAAAAATTGTTTTTTTAAGAAACTACCTGGATCGAGTTCTTTTTTAGGATGTTTTCGTTCCGTTGAGGAACGCAATGAAAAAAATGTAAAAAGGGATTCCCAACATTGATGATTTAGTTGTCAAAATACGTCTTTAGTGATACGGTAAAACAAAAAAGGGTTTTGCTGGTGATATCAATGTTTTTAATCAGTGGCCATTAAATAACATTATATAATTTACTCAATATAATTGAACTACCAAATGCCATCTTTATTTTTTTCAAAAACATATCCTAATAAATAAATAATAAGAACATATTTTTTTTATAGTGAAAAGACCAATTAAAATGTAAATCTGTATAGTAATCTGATATAGTCTTTAAAAAGAAGGTTGCTTACATATTATAGATTAATTGCGTTTAAGTAAATGTGTTGTGCAAATATTTATGTACAAAAATGATTTTAAAATCTTGTATATAATTGTGAGATATTTTTCTACGGTTTTCAAATCATAAACAAGTAATCTATGTTTATGAAACATGTTTATTTTGATTTTGTTATCTCATGCTGTGTTTAATTTCCATTAGTAGTTACACATGTTTAGTTATTAATCGACATTTTCTATTTAATATTTATTATGTGACCTAAAATAAACTATCAACTATTTAATAAGTCATAACATATTTCAACGTTTGTTTGGAATATGATAAGATTTGATTATAAAAAATCAGACTTACAACTTTCATAATACGGTTATGAAAATTAATACTACTCCAGACCACAATACATTATCACACAATTTAATTTTCGTTTACAAATAAAAATTATGAGTACTTGTTCTTCATAAATTGCCAACTAATTGCGTTTTGAACAAAAACATAAAATAATTCATTTGTTTATGCTTAAAAATTAACCTTTATTAAACACCTATTAAAAATTGATCAATCACGGTTATCGCACAAAATTTATTTTTCTACACTTACATAGTATTTTTGTAGTGGTATTAGGAACGTTTGACTTTTTAATACTCAGTAATATTTAATTTTCTATTAATTTGTGCAGTATTACCATATTATCGTAGTTTAGTAGTAGTTTTAATGATAATAGCTGGACAATCACAATTAGGATGCAACTTGGTTGTAATAATTATCTTCGGTTATTATTGTCTACTGTAAATGGACAGTTTTAATGAAAAGTTTTGCATGCATAATGAACATGTTATTAGTGCATTGTAAGCACAAATGAACTGCGATAAGAGCTGATAAAAATAATGTATTATAATACAGCGTGGCCTAGTAAAAGGTAATGCTGAAGTTCAAAAGGTATATTTCTGATTTACTTGAATGTAATCCAGTATTTTATTTGTATTGTTAGAACTTTTAGAGTATGTACCTTCTTTTGACCAATTTTTTTACTAATTATGCTCTCTTCATAAATATGCAATTTTATTGTTGTTCGAAAGTATGGAATATTTTTAAAGTATTAACTATAAATATGTGTTTTAAACATCAATAAAAGTTTATGCATTTAAATTAATCGTCTAATTTTCCTTTGAATAATTATGTATCATTTTATTTATATTCAGTTTATATTAAAGTAGCCATAGAATAATATTAATTTTATTATAATACTATTCCGTACAAAAGTACTATGTGACATTTTGACGTTTAACTACTATGTTTTTAATTAACTTTAAGTAGTTAAAAAAATAGACTCGATCGCAACAGGTGACCAAACTCATTATATATGTGAAGTGTGTTATTAATTACTCCCGACATTCCTTTTTACCTAATCGTTAGAACGAAGAAGGCCTAAGCTCATGCCATATCAACAAAACTATTTAAATTATAACATTTCATTTTAAGTCTTTCCTTAAATGTAATTCGAAAAAAATGCTTATAGGATCTAACTTAATTTCTTCTCTCAAAAATATTTCTATATAAATTGACATAAAATTTTAACAATATTTTTGGGACTATGAATGAATAATGGAGTGAAAACCCTCCTTTATTCTTTGTGGGCGCCTATGAACCGTTGTATTGGGGACGTGTTAAAAAATTCATAGTAGGGCAGGCACAAATAAAATTTTTCAATTGACAAATTGCCATCAAATCTTTTTACTCATTTTGATCAGATTATGGTAAAAATAGGTTAAATATTTTTATGTCATCATTGCGCTGTCAATGAGAGTGTATGTGTCTTTGTGCTCCCTTTATGTATGTCATTATCTTTTATTATTAATGTATGTATATTACACTAAAAAGCATTTTATACAGATTCTCTTCCTCTTTTTTCTCCCCTTATTATATACAGATTGTATACAGAAAAAACAGTTTTTTTTAATATTCAAAAAAATTTCATATCCTAATTCGTCATTACACGATATATATCTACAGCATTATACTATATTATATTTCAAACAATAGAAATAAGTAAATACTCTAAGTTCTTAGCCCTAGTTTTATATGCTAGGATTTTTACTGTAAAATACTATTCAATTTTACAATAAAAAAAATAATTAAATGTTAATTTCTGAATGTACAATGAAGAAGAGGTAGAGAATGACCAAAAAAGTGATGGAGGAATGTAATTGATTGCGATATGAGGACAGCTGATGTGAGAAATCTTTTGTCAAGTGAAATTTTAGGATGAAGCTGGCCTACCCAAAGTAGTTGAGATTAAGGGGAGAAAAAAGGAAGGAATGGAATTAAATGTTTATTTTTAAATATATCTTCATTATATTTTTACTATAACTATATCATTTTTGTTTCTATTCGCCGCACATTAGTTGTTTTCCACTGATCATTATGATATTTTTGTGTTTTACACTTATTATTGAGAATTATCGCGAAGAAAACAATATAATTTCTATATTGATTTAGTGTATATAAAAATGTATGAATAAATAAGTAATATAAAAATGTTTTGAGTATAATTAATAATGTTCCAGTGATATGAATTTTACTTATTGTTTTACTTTGCTACATATGCTTAAATTATATGTAGTACACCTGCATATTTTTTTGCTATCGATCGATTAAAAACAAATTTTAAGTCTGGTAAATTACAAAATTTATTATAAGTTAGATACTAATAAATTATTATAAAAATGTAATAGTAGTACTAAAATTGAATGAAAAATAATTTAAGAAGTCCAAATATAAACTAAGTATCATTTTTAAATTTCAATTTCAATTTTGAATTGAGCGTATTAAGTGTATTCAAAAATAAATTGTATTAAAATCAAATTAAATTCCTAATTTTATTAATTAATTAAGTTTGTTAAATACTTCATAACATATTGAATCGGTTAAAATCGGCTACTGAAATTAACGTGAAGTGTTATTGCATTAAATGTTTTTCAAAAATTAAAAGAATTTATCTACTTGAATTATATTTATATCATTTATTTGATGTACAAGGCATTAAGATTATAAGTCTTTCTATATGAATTCATAATATATTATATATCTTAATTAACTTATAAGTGCTAATAAAATTGAATTACTTAACTAAAATAACGAATAAAACTATATTGATATTTGTACTAATTAAGTCTGGATAGCAAAATTAAGTGTGTTGTTGTTTCTAAATAAAAAAAATATTTAATAAAACATTTGACGTTCAATTATCAATTGTAAGTCGAATCAATTTTTTTTACTAGGCATATGGACATTTTTATTCTCAATTTATATCCCAAGATGTTTTTTATTTAGATCAACTTTTTTATTTTAATGATATTTTATATGTGTATTTAGTACACACTAAGAGTCATGTTAACTTTTATATGTTTGGTTCCCCTAATTAATATATTTTTAAACAAACTACATCTTATGAAAAAATAAAATATGCTCATATTATTTTGGCGCCTCGTTACTCGCCTCCCAAACACGGCCTTGTGTATACTGCAATTAAAAATCTATACAAAAGAAGATTAAGGGTTATGAAACGATATTTACCTGAAAACTATTAATAATAAAATAAAATTTAAATGGGAAAATAATTAGTACTTTTTTTAATCTGTGTATTATTATTATCTTTTTGTTTAAAACTTAACCATAAAAAGATACTTTAATTTAAAGATACTTATTTAAACTAAAATGCCATTTGTTGTGTTTATTTATTTCTACTATTAATTATAATTGCTTATATGTAAACATTTTTTTTTCTGAATGATACAAATTTAAACCATAGGCTTAAATGAATAAAATAAAATTATACCGTATAAAATTAAGTATAAATGAGGCAATATTTCAAAGCACTGATTTTTTAGATATTCAATTTATAAAATTAATTAAAAAAACTTCAAGAAACGTGCTGAAAATCGTAGTTATTCAGTCAACATTCCATCATAATACATTAACATAAATTTAATATTAATATATTATTGGAATAAATAAATTAATTCGTGTCAATTTTTACTAGGAAAACTTGAAATTTTAATATAAGCCGGGTTACTGTTTTTAGGTGTAATATCTAGAATGCTAGCGGAATTTTTACTCTATCGATACTAAAATAATTTTTTGAGATTATGTATGTTTTATTATATTTAACGTTCAGTGTTACTCCAATTTTTTTTTAATATGTAACAATGTTTTGTTGCTAAATAACATCTGTATCTACAAACCAATAGTATAATATACTTAAAGTTCTCTGTATTAAAAAAATAAATGAGAGTCATTAACATTTTTATTTCAATGTCTAGGTTAACGCTATACGCGTTCATTTATTTTGTCGCGCACTGAAATATTTTTCATTAACATGCGCCAAATAATACCGTTGCCATACAGTGAGTTGCATTTAATTCTAAAAGTTTACACAATTTAATATTATACAAAGGTAAAGAGGACTGGCCCTTGAACAAAATGTACTTATTTGTATTGTAGTATGTAAACATAACATTCGTGTAGCTCTGTGATTGTTCTAAAATATTTACCTATGTCGAACATTGATAGATGTTTGACGCAATCGATTTTTACTGTATATGTAGACACTTTACACAACAATTATGTATATACTTTCATTTTCGGATAATTAAAAATGTAATCAATAAATCAAATTGCTCAATTAATGTTTATTAAAATAACCTTTTCATTAGGTAATTTTTATAAATGTCATTTTCTTACAGGAAACAATTACTGTGAAAACTTCTGTCCGAAGTGATGTGCCTTGTGACGTGGTAAGTTTATAATATTTACAAATAGTATATTAAAATCGAAAAATCAAATTAAGCAATTTTAAATTAACAAAGAAAATAAGCAGTACAGCACTAATACCCGATTATCGTCTTATCGTTCAATGTATTTGTCTAATTTGTTCGATAAACGCAACAACTTCTTCCAATTGTCAACAGAAAAACAGCGCATTGGTCATAATACTAATCTGCACTAGCTTACTTACGACAAGCAATAATTATTAAGAAACGCTACTAGTAATTAAAACATAGTTTAATTGCCCAATTAGCTGTGACTATATAGTATTACATTTATGTGTATTCTATTTTGTCGTGTATTTTAAATTGCTGTTTCTGTAGCTCAATGTCTTAGTATCAAAATTTAAAATTCACTTTCAATCTCTTTTGATTTGGTTCTATAACTATAACCAATTATCATACAGATTGTATCATAAAATTTTGACCTAGCAAATATTTTGTCACTTTCTTTTTTAATTAAGTATATAGTTTTAAACTATGTTGTTTATCTCTAATAATAAAAATTATATATTTTGAACAATTTTTAACTACTTTGAAATTCTAAAATAGACATTTTTTAGCTCTTTTCTTGCAAAACATTTTGATTGGTATCGCTAACAACTTTAGGATGAGTTCCTAACATTTTAATACATTGAATCGGTATTTGCGTGGGTGGGTACAGTTCGTATTGATATATATTTATAATGCATACTCCACATATTATATTTATAATGCTTGTATCTCGATAAGTATTTATCCTAAAGCTGTTATCGATTCATCAAACATTTTTGTAAGAGAAGACATAAAAAGTATTTTTGAAATAAAAAAAAAATTAAAACATATTTATTCAATTTTTTTTTTTTACTAGACAAATAATAAAAATACTATTTTATTATAGTTCAAAATTATAAAAATTAAAAAAGTGACAAAAAATGCTTTCTAAATCTAAAGATTTCCAAATCTTATAATATACTCTGTAATTTCCAAAGTNTCTAAAGATTTCCAAATCTTATAATATACTCTGTAATTTCCAAAGTTTTATTGTAATATAGTAGAGTGATCTAAAATCATGTTCTATGAAATAAAAACTCTTAATAAAATTAAATGATATAATTTTTTATAATGTACTGCTGTTCTTTGCCTTTGAGATCGTAGCAAATGATATTTGACTCACTAACTTCAAATCAAACGTTACATGAATTGTTTTATTATTAATACTTGTTCTAATTTTTATTTTGTTGAAAACTGAAACCTTAAGTTATCAGATAAATTGTTAGATATATTGTAATAATTTTCACAGCTCTTCGGAAGAATATTATTTTTCTACTTTTTACCATTAGAACATAATTTAGCTTCTAAATGTCGTATAAGCTTCTTCAGGATTATGATCATTGTGAGAATGAGACATGATTCCTGATTATTTTGGTTATCCTCTAATTTGTGAAACATGGAAATTGGAATCAAAAATGTATAATTCGGCTAGAAATATAGTTTAAATACATTAAATAAAAACTACCTTCTATTCTTATTTGAGCATTGTTTCAAAATTTCATAATTATTCAGAGAACCTTTGTCGCCATAATTCGTCTCTATCAAATGGGCAAAATGAAACGGCGGCGGGTGTTAAAAATGGACGTACGCAATTACGAGTGACGTTCCTACACAAGTACTCTTACCGATTACCCGGTATATAAACACTGTTGGTAATAAACATTTGTAATCAGCGACATTCGTATACAAACTCATGTAAAACAGCAGTGCGCATTATTGTTGTTTCTTAAGAAAATGTTTCACTTCAAGCGATGTTAACCTATTTCTTATTGTGGTACGCTTCAATAACACAGTACTAATGTGACACGCGGTGACGTTTTTCATATTGTTCGTGATCCATGGCGATTCACGCGCATTATTAAGATCCATCACGTGATATTTTAGTTTTGCGTTGTGTAATTATATCTACTAGTGTTAAAACGCAAACTTTCTTGGACAGGCGTAAAGCCGCGTTGGAAATGTCTACTTTTTTGAGCACAAAAAAAAAATTAAGTTTTCGAAGTATTTAATGCTGACATTTCGACTGTCCTTCAAATAACGTTTATTACATGCTAAGTATACATTTTGTGTGTATATTAGTTGCTACCGCGAAAACTGTTGGCTTTCTCATTAAAATAAGTTTGAATGTTTAAAATTATGTCCACGTGTATTTGAGCAAACTACTTAATTGTCTAACTCCTATTTATTTTTATTAATTTCCTGCAGTATTTATTTTACAATGAAATTCGTATATCAAATATATCATATATTTGTGTTAATATCGGTTGTTATCAGTATTCTGGTGTTCGGCACACTTGAGGTGCTACCTGAAATTAGACGTAGTTAATGTCAAGTTCAGAGGGAAGTAAGGAACACTGGCAAAGTCAGTAAATTATTTAGCTGAATATATTTAAACAAGTTTGCTCCCGTCAAATCTCTACGCAAACGATCAAAGTGCGACACCGAAGCCAATGAAATTGTTAGTAGGAAAACAATGTAATATTATTCGTTCGGGTAAAACTGTACGCTTGTACATTTAGGTTAGAAGGATTAACCCCCTCAGTGTCCATGTGTGTGTACTATAATGTTGCGGTGGTCGTTCCGCCTGTCGCAGGTGCGCAACGTTGTCGACCCATATGTTTTGGGTTCCCCTCCTGCCAAGACGCGGGCACGTCCACATTACACATACGCCGCTGGTGGTTTGTGACACGTGCCACCACCAACCATTGCTATCTCTGCCGCTGTCACCGTACGAGAGGAGTATAATTTAAACCGGTGTCCCTGTGAATGTTCTACGATTGGTAATAAAAGCTCAACGAAAATTTGTCGGACGCGAAAGAAAAACAAACGAGGCGTCGGTGGCAGCACCGACTGGCGGCCGTTGGCGATCTTTATATAGACACAAGACAGAAATAAAACCATACCGCTCAGCGACGTTTATACTCGTGTCCTATACCCCCATGGCGGTACTGCACTACTAATGCGCTATACTTAACTTTTGTATAAATAAATTGGTTAGTGAGCTCTTGAAATAAACCCCCGCGGCCGAATATTCGTCGGCAGGCTTCACAGTTCTTCGCGAACAGCCCGCCGGCTCGGCCTCAAACCGCCTTTGTAAAAATGACCAGTGTGTCACCGCTTTTGCCGCCATCACATGGACGGATAATTCGCTGGAGTGAGCTGTTCTCGCCTTTTTTCAGTGCTCGCGTGAATTCAAAGCGACGTAGGATACATTTCACGTTTTCGGTGCAACATTTTCCCGCCGTTCAATTATCGACTTGGTCAATTCCTTAAAAAGTACGCTTTAGTTCTCATGTTGTGTGAACAAGAGGTATTTACACTAAGTGACAACAAATGATGCAAACGCACGGTACGTGTGCCCATCAATGCTCCCGCTGTGTCGTCACACATAAGAGTCACCATGTTCACTTTGGATGGTTGCCAACGCATTACGGTAATCTTATACGGGGGTGCGTTCTGAGCGGATCGTCTTGTTGGCCGGACTAACAGTACCTCGAGTATATATGTTCGCATAAATATGTCAATAAAAAACATTTCACTGGAAAAATAGGAGGGGACGACCAACTAATAAACAATTGTTGACACTACACAATAACATCACGTCGAAATCGGCTACAGACTTCAAATGTTGGAATTAAAGTAAAAATGTTAAATAATAATCATAAAAATACTCTTTCTGGAAGGGGATAGTTAGCATTAATATCTTCGGGGAATTTGATTCCTACGATAAAACCATTGATTTTAATAGAGAAATTAATCACATTTTTATTATTGTTATACTAATTTTAACGAAGAAAGTTATTGCGATAAAGCTGACATCGCTTATCAGCCCTTTTCTCAATTAATTAGGATAGAGGAAAACCTGTGGAATCGTCTAACCTAGTTGTATTTAAAATTATTGTATAGCTCCTATTAAAATTGGTGAATATAGGTAATAAAAAAAGAGTGCTAATGGTAAAGTAGCATTTTGAGTGATCGTTGATTTTATTAATTAATAGTATTCTATATACAACACGGTTTATTGTTTGTGGTTATTACACAATTAAACAATGAAATGAAGCATTTTACTGTGTGTGGTACGTAGGCTTTATAAGGTTTTAGGTTTAATTCATGTTATTCATTTCGCGCGACAATTATAAGGTGTATAATAGTATAGTTTTTTTTTTCGTAGAAATTTTTCCTTCTCAATTTTCAATTGAAAACCTGAAAATGCTGATTGCTATTCGCATGAATATAGTGTAATTTACGTAATAACCGTTTCCAAGACAACGTCCCTGCAACAGATATTATCCAATGTAAGGTTATGTTACATTTTACATAATAACCCATTCACAAGGATCCGTTTATTTACCACACGTACTTTGTTAGATCAGTCACAGTATTATATGGACCATTAATTAGCCGCATGATTGCTCAACATGTAATTCAGGGGTTTCCCCTTTAAATTGTGATTTAGCAATATAAATTATACAATAATAATTATCGTTGACATAAGGTATGCAATGAATTTTGGAAGAGTTCTAAGAAATCTTGGCTGTATTTCCCATGTAGACAAAATACTGTTATTAAATGTTAAGCAAAATTCGTTGAAATTCGGATCAACAGCTACTTTACGCATATTGTACTAGGATTATATTGTATACCCTTATTATCTATTTTTAGAACCGATTTCTTAGATTTTATTTCCATTAAATAAACCTAATTAATAAAGTTTCGTTTTGGAAATTGCATTCAAATATTTTTTTTAAAAGTCATAAAAATCATGACTATTTTTATGTGATTATTGGAAGGGGTGACCGAATACTAGTTGCTCATCTTTATCAAAATCTTAAATACGGTGCTGATGCGCGTAAAGTGTATAGTTAGTACAGATTTGTACTCAAAGGAGCAATCAGGGGAGGCTAGATGGGGATTAACCCCCGAATTCTGTCGCAGCCCTCCCATCACAAAATGTTATGTAGAAATATTTTTAAAGAGGGAAGAAATTAAGTTATATCCCCCAAATATTTTGTTCAAATTACGTCTATTGTTTTATTATAATTTAAACTTTCTCTGATTTTAATGTCATTTGGATAATATAGAATATGAATTAAATGCGCATTGTTTTTATATTAATTTTAAAGTATCTTTTGACCTTCACGTTGACCGACTATTAGTATTCGCGCGAACCATTTGAGTAAACTATTGATTTAATTGAAATGATAGACTAATTATGATAATAGGTACGTATATTTAATAATCAATTTTCAACCCATTTTAATGGATAAATTTCATAATCGTTTTATTACATAAACTTTACAGTAGTTTGGTAATGTAATGTCAATTATTTAAATAGCTAATTGTATATTTGAATATCTCTTTTTAAAAAGACCCAAAGAAAAGTTGTAAATGTTTGAACTTTTTTTTATTGATTCTACTGTGACAATTTACACATTTTGTAAAATAAATTTCCAAAAAAAAATCCTTTAGTTAAAACGGCATAGGATAATTTTTTAATTTAACAATTTTGAAGTTTCTGTATTCTTATGTATGCATAAATCTCTTATATTAGTTTTAACATTCAAGCGATTAGTTTTGTTGTCGTTTGCCCTCAGTCAAGATTAGGGTACAAACATTTGAAAGTAATCATTATATTTTTTTATCCCTTGTAATGGTAATTAAAGATTGTCGTTTGTACGTAGACCGGATAGAGGGCGATAGTTGATACACTTATAATCGCCTCAATTGGTTTTCTAACTACAAACCTCATTGGCGGTTCGTTGATGATTTCGTTAATACAATCTGATAGATATTAAGTCGATATTCCATAAAAAGTGTACCTTTAAAAACATCTTGGGTATTGTTTTTTTTTTCATCTCGCTGTTTACAATCGACTTAATCATTGATTTAAAATATACATTGGTACTATCAATACATTTTCAGATTTATTTGCGTAAAATCATGAAAATCAGTTAAATTTCTTGATCAACAGTAATAGCAAATATATTATTAAAATTTATTTTAAAATAACCTATGATGTATAAGGCTCATTTATATGAAATTATTCAAACATTGTACAAATTCCTAATAATGTGTGCGCTTACATTATTTTTACTGCGGAGAAGCAAATAGGTTGTGTTCAATATATCTAAGTATGCCATTGATATGCTAATAAATACTCTTCCTTGACTTATGTTTTTCTTCCTTATGTCAATTGAGATTCAAGATAAAATTGTCAACGTTATTTTTCTTATATAGGCGTTTACCAATATTATGTAACTATTCATTTATTAGGACGTTTCCAATAAGTGATTAATTACTGTTTCTATGTACTAATGTTGTGTAGCGTATTAACAAATAGTTAATTTGATCAAATTTGCTAAGTAAAATGTTTACATAATTACAATACGGGCGTTAGAAATCGCGGGGCCTAGTGCACAAAAGTCTTGCTAAGTCTTTGGTAACTTTTTCTTTTGAAATAGATTTGTGAGTTTTATACAGAAATGTTTTCACTTCTTTTTATTGACTCTTTATTAAGATGGCATAATACTAAAAATGATTTCCGCGATTGGAACATTTATTTTAATCAATTTCGAAGTATTGTATCTTTGGTAAATAAAAATACATCACAGTTTGTAATTGGATGTGTTTTTGATTAATAACAATATAATCTATAATATTAATTAGCCATCAGAAAATGTCTGTTAAAATTGTTTTATTTTCACAGAGAAAAATAGTCATGTAATATTATTTGGAGAAGTAAAACTTCTAAAATTATTTTGAAGGTGAGTACAATATAGATGCACTTGGTATAGATATAAGCGAATAAAAAAAATTATTAGTCCTGAATTTTAATTGCGTTTACTAAGCACACTTTACTTCCTATACAGCATTAAATAGAGTGTTATTTTTTAAAATTTTACCTTTGTAATTGTTAAAATAATGACGGCTCACATTGCAAATAATATCTGAGAGCATCAAAACCTTTACCAAGCTTTTAGATTTTCTCTAGAAAATGTGTGGGTGATACAGTCTTGTCGTTTTGTATAGGCTCAAAGTTCTTTTTTGAAATTGAACAAAAAACTTTGCAATAGGATTTTATATTAGTGTAGAAATATTTTTCGTTTTAGAGGAGGATAAACTAATTCCCTTGAACACTATAACCTCGTTAACAATACGTTACTATGTTTTCAAGAAGATAAATAAAAAAATATCCCGGCTTATGGTGTATTCAGAATAACTTAACAAAATTTATAAATGCATATAATTCCTAGCCCTAATTATTACTAAACGTTAGTTGTCTGTAGCGATGATACGTACACAAGTGCAAAGTCGAATACTTTTTGATATGTTAAATTTTGTTATAAAAATGTCTTTATTTACCGATGGGTCTAAATTCCAACAAACATATGTAAATGCCCTTTGGATTGTATTTAATTTTTGTGTGCTACTTATTTTGATTACAAATATTTCCAAGATTTCCGCGGATAAAAAATTTAAGCTCTAGATGAGTTTATAATTGAAAGTTTTTATTTCAAATCCAAAAATGTTCTCATTTTTCACTGCACTTAATGGCCAACTCTATTACGTGGTACGTTATGAAATAATCCAAACGTGAAATAATATCTACACTTGTATTTTGGCCATCGCATTCGCCGTTTATGTTTATCCGTTTTGTCACAATGTGGTGTATAGACGACCGGTGTGAGAGTTGGGGCGCGTGCCAATAGGGGCCCTCGGCGGCTACGTAGGTCGGGTTGGTTTGGCTTGTGTAGAATATGCCGCCGGTAATGTATTTGAATACTGTAATGATCTCAACATTATATGGCCGTCCCTGTTGTACTACGCGTTGCGGTCAGACGCACAGTCAAGTTTAAAAATAAACGCTCTGGCGTGATTTGTGAAGAACGCACGACCCGGCAGCTCTACATCATAGGCAGCTGCTACTCGTGG
The DNA here is from genome assembly GCF_025091365.1 of Daktulosphaira vitifoliae. Taxonomy (NCBI): domain Eukaryota; kingdom Metazoa; phylum Arthropoda; class Insecta; order Hemiptera; family Phylloxeridae; genus Daktulosphaira; species Daktulosphaira vitifoliae. Next base: position 13,250,441 of record NW_026099572.1, on the reverse strand, counting down.
TGCTGTTCACCACCGCCATAACACTTGGCGCGTCAAGGCTTCGTAGGTCCAATAATCTCATCAGCGGCACATTGTTTTGGACATAATATTAACGTTCTATGAAGTTATTGCACAGGTTCACGAAATCCGCGATCGTATAAATTATTTGATTTTTATTATTTGGAAAAAGAAAAAACCTCTCTCTCTGCCAAAAATCCCACCGGGGAGTAGAGTATTTCTTCTGCGCCTCGTATATTTGCCTGCATAAGGCTCCCGGCGAGTACGAACGGCGGTCACACCGATAGTCTTTGGGCGCCATATAAGGAAAGCGGCATCGACGTCCCACTCCTGGCCGACGCCGAGCTAGGCAAGAACGTGATGCCGACCGCTATTGGACGGATTTCAATAGGATAACATCGGGAGAGGGGGTTCCGAAGGGACCTACGCAAATCCTATCCGTAGCTCCGACAGCGGACTTACTGAAACGTGTCGATGACGGTGAAAAAAAAATTGGAGTGGGACAACTTATGCGGCCGTCGATTCATCATTCGTTTTTCTTTATTAAAATGTTATTTTTCATACGCGCGGTCGACCAGACGACAACCGAGAAGATTAATATCAGAATGAGTACTCGACGTGGAAATCTATTTTTGGATTCTTTGCTCGCGTCTTAACGATGACAACTATAGAGAAGAATGGTTTTTATGCGCGTACATCAAAAAGTGGTTCCAAAACATTAACACTAAAACTTATTTGTTGTTACATTTGCCCGCAATTAATCTATGGAAACGTTCATTTCGAAATAGTACCCTTTTTTAGGATTTCATTAAACATGTTATTACCCGACTACCGTAAACCTTTTTCTCTTTGCTAAACTCTACTATCGAATGGAAATTTCTTGCACAATTGGTGTTTTGAATGGAAACATTATTTTGAAATTACTTACTTGATACGAAAACTCGATATACGTTATCTTTTTTGTAATTTATGACGATGTAACCGTTAAAATTGACCTTGTTGATTTTCAAAATAACGTAAAATAGAAAGTTGCACGATTAAGAGTTGAAAAATGTCTAAATATTTAATGTACTGTTTGCGTAATTTCAGTATATTATATATTTAATTAATTGTTAAGCTGTAAAACACGTTGTGTTAAAAACTATAATAAAAAAAAAAAATTATTGTGTATAGAAACAACTATGTAGTTCTACATAAATGTCCTTTTCATTTTCATTTGTTTTCCTTTGTATTCTATAATCATACTAGTAAAATATTAATAACCATGTTGTTTTATTAAAAAAAAAAAAAAAAAGGCATATTTAAATGTTAAAATAATTAAGTATAGCATCATTAAACACTAATTAAATAGCCTATTTTTATTAATTAGGCATAAAAATTCTATCCCAACCAATTAAAAATAAAAGTTTGTCGTTTAAACTCAAATTTTAATCCTAAGGTTTTGTCAAATTTCGGGACAAACTGTCTTATTAAAAATTAGAAAAACTATTTGTCTTATGTAAAAACGTATTTGTAGATTTATCTAAGGAAATTTCTCGCCTTGTTATTGATTTAAAATTACTACTAAGAGGATAGTCGTACTACTCAAATAAACATTGATTGAAATTCTATTTACAGTGATTTATTATGCTATGAATATCAATTAGACAAAAAATTATTATAGATTTTATTTTAATAGTTGTATTTTTATTCGACTATCAATAGATCAGATTTACTAAAAACAGTCTTCAATGGAGTGTATACTAAAACGTGTGTGCCTATCCGTTTAATTTGTCTGTTTTCAATGTTTTTTGTTGTTGTGTTGTAAAATTATTCATCTTGCTAACAAAGCCGAAAATATGTAATTAATCCACAATGTTTAGTCCCATGCATACTTGATTATTATTGATTTGGTCGTAACCTTTCCTTTAGAGATCAATTTACATTATCGCTTAATTAATATGTTAATCATTAAAAATATATTATTCTCATCAATTAGTACAACACTTTTATAAATAGTTGGTTTTGTTTTTAATAGCTAGTAAAATAAATATTTTTATTTATACTGATAAAAAAATGTTGTGATACAACATATTAGCATTCGTAATTTATCTTAAAAATGAAAGGCAATGCAAGGTCGCCAACATTTTTTCGCCCTCGTGAACTAAAGCTATTTTAGACAACTTTTTACTTTGAAAGAACAAGTTCAAACATTATTTGTATTCAATTTTTAAAATCTGGAACGCACTGCTAACTTAGCAGTTGATCGGTGTTGGGGTTTGTAGTCAAGAACTGTAACAGTGATGGCTTGTGAATCACAACACAGCGAGTGTTGTTTAAAGCAGCAGCTCTTTTGTGTGTGGTGTCTTGAGTTTTTGGCGGCGCTCTACCGAACGAGCTGTCCGAGAAACATAATAAATTATAACGCGTTGAAGACGAAGAAGAAAAGAAGTTGTGCGTGTGCCACCGCAGTAGTCGCAACCTCGATTGTTTACCCTACGAATGATCTATAAATAGTTATGACCGAGGGCACGTGCTGCTTGCGGGCTCCGCAACATGGACCGACCGGCTGCTCTGTTACCGTTGTCGTTGTAGCTGTACAACCTTAAGGTGTCGGACGCGACAATTAATGTGTGTTTGTGTGCATACATTTCTTTTTACTCTCCCCATTGCACGTTAAGACTGCGGCTGCGACTCGACGACGGCGCAGGGCAAAGTTCCATTAACGTGTCCCAGCTGTGGCACCCGCCCGATATGTGATGATTATTACTCCCCTGCCCGCCTCCACCTGCTTCGAACATTATTACTCAAGACCCGGTTGTCGTCTAGCACGACACAGTGGCACCCCCTTTTACGTAGCACGCGCCACGTTACGTCGAACCCGCGTCAATGACTACACTACTCGCGTGCTACACTCCGATAATTGCGGACACCTGGACAGCGCAGCTGCTGTTGAGATTTTATGTGTTCTGGAAAAATTTGCCAAGAAACAACACAAGACAAAAAAAAGGGTTTTTTCCCCGTCCAAATGACTCCCTCCGTTACGTATCATTTGAAATGCTTTAAGTGTTTGTTTTAAAAATAATTATTTTATTTATTGGCATTTTTTTCGTTTACGACTTAGTGCAGCTTACAGCGCACCTGCGTCTAAAACGCTTCCGTTTAACTTTATGATAATTATAAGAATTCTAATAATTTGGTTAGCTGTTAGTAGGGGTTAGTGATGTTAAGTCGTTTTTTGGGTAAAATAAATTTGACCTGAAAACAAATATTCCAAATTTAAAACGACGTTAGAAATATATTTATGTTATACAATCACGTTAAAATTCATTTAAAATATATGTTTAAATACTTTCAGAAAAAAATTATTGATATAAATGTAAATACTTTTCAAAAGTACTCGAAATACTGTTTTTTTAATCACTTATTTGTATTAATTTTTTAGAGGATTTGGCTATATTGGGTTACATTTTAAACTTTAAATGTTAAGTAATGAACTACGAGTTAGTGCACATATCTCTAAATGTAATTTTTTTGGGTTGTTGCAGATTTGAAGTGGGCGTCGATTTGTTTTTGTGGTTCCCAAAATATGATAATGTTACACTTTTGAAAAAATTTAATTGCTTAAAATAATTGTTGAAAATATAAGTCTACAGTAGATTTCATAAATAAACTTCACTCATTCTATACTAATGCATCTTTAATATTGACAACTTTAAATCTTTCTTTAATTTTTTATTGATCGAAATAGATATCACGTTATCAGAAGTAGTGAAATAATCGGCTAAAAATCTTTTTCTAAATTCACACCTATCTTAATAAGTAAAATATTGAGCTTAAATTAAAAATACTTTAAGTGCTAAAGTGTGTTATTCTTTTTTTTTATTAATAATTATGATGTAAAAAAAAACAATATGATCGAAAATTAAAAGTATTTAGTACTCGTATTTCAAATATTAATATTATTATAAAGTATTTAAAAAAGTATTCATAATATATTTTTCTTAAAGTATTCATAAAACTAAAAAAATCAGGGTTGTTATAAAACATGATGAAAAAAAAAAGGAAAACTGTGTAATCGTTCATAAAACCAACATAAATTTTGACATTTTTGGCATTTTGAACATTATTTAAAACGTAACAACCTTCCAAAAAATATGTTAATTATAAGTACTTTAATAAGACTTATGTTATAAAATAATATTTTGAAAATCTGCATTTATATTAGTTCATATAGAATTTAAATATTTCAAACTCTCCTGCAAAAATAATAAAAATTTACTTACACCATTTCGCTCTAACTCTCCCCCCCCCTCCAAACAAGTATGAAATAACTGTAGAATATAATTAGTAATGATGTATGTTATAATTAGGGCCTAGATTTCAATGCATATTGCATTTTGTTAGGGCTATCTTAGACGATTATTTTCAAGCGCACAAACCATTGAAATTCAGTCTCTGTTGATGCTAGATTTGTGTTTAAAATGTTTATTATTAAAATAAATACATATTTATGAATGTATTTTCAATTAATAAATAGTTTTAAACTTTATTATTAGAATTTTTCAAGGCCTAAAATTTTGGTCATACTTTGAGAAGATTTAATTGGTTTTAAACAAATTAATATTTTTCTCTGACACGATCATAACTATTTGAAAAATTATAGCTCATTTATTTGTCTAAATTAAACCCTATCTAAAGTGAAAAATTACACATATTTTGAATTTATGCGGATTTTTTTTGTTTTTTCACTTTAAGAAATAAGTACAATTTTTGATATATTTTTACTTACGTGTTATTTAAATGTACTTTTGAATAAATAAAAGGCCTTATGTTTGTCATATGGAAACAGATTTTTTATGATTCATTAGTTTAAATATCACATAAATCTTGTATTACTACTATGCATATGAAAACGTTTACCACGCGCAAAACAAGTGAAATTGTTTCTTATCAAGTTAATAATAATTTTTCCTTTTTAATTTTATGCAAATTTTTTCTCGTTAAAAACCTCATAATTATAATAGTTTTAACAAAAGCATTAATTTATTTTTGTGCTGATAATTGTAACTATGTAGTGAAAGTAGTCTAAATTAAATATACAAACTACTTTTAAAATAATTATGCGTTCTTTTCGCATGGGCTTTTATAGATATAAATTTAATTAATTTTGGTTTTAGGGTAAATCATCTTTATTTATGAGTTTACTGACAAGTCGTCAAAATGTCGAATAGTTTTTATCTTAACAAAAACACGGTTCCTTTACAAAATGTCTAATGGTTTATTGAAATCGTTTATTATAATTTAATTTTAATGCCAATCGCCACAGTCGGTCTGTCTAGTGTTTTCGACGAGTTTAGTCATAAAAGCCGGTTACCGTTGGATGTCCAATAACTGGTGTCGGTAACTTACCTACGACAATATAAGCCGTCTTAAGGTCATCGCAATATTGAATTAAATATAAAAACAATAATCATTCGGAATTAATTAACCGATCGTTTTGAAACCGTAAATGTTTATTTTCATAATACTCAATACATAATCGGTTGTCGTTTGTTGCGGTCATCAACTATTACAGGTATTCTCGCGGTAAGCGTGGGATGATCCGTCTATTTATAAATGAATTGTTTAATAATAGAAATAAATCATAAATCACATAAACAATTTTCATACGATGTTACACGACCTTTAACGACAAATTATAGTTGTGTAATTTTCTAATGTGTCTACTGCATCAAATGAATTCCTATGGTTTCAACAACAAGAAATATTGACTTATTTAAATCTCTGTACGGCAAAAACTTGTTAGTGCGTCGACGAGCTTTTCTGAATTACAATAATGAGTAATTTGGCAGTGTACGTTGGAATTATTGACTTATCCAGTGTAATTGCCTTACGTGGCCCAAAATCAGTAGCCGTTCCTATTCAAATATTATTCTGTCTTAATAACACAAACGCGTTCCTAATTATGTTTTAACGTTTTCGTTGCACTTCACACGAGAACCAGTCAACTGATTATTTCATACAAATCGCCGTCTTCCGGTCATGGCGATTTAAACGATATGATTAAGTATAATAAAAAAAAGTTTACACGCACACGGGACGTCTCGAGACGGTCTTGGTGCTTGATCGCAATTGCCCGTTTGTTTGTTCAACGTGGTCAACAAGATACCAACACATTTGTCCCCGACTTTGATTACTATTTTAGACGTATGAAACCGACGTCCAGCTTTTACCTGTGCATTCCAAATGCGAACAATAAAAACTGTTCGTTTCGAAAATGTGTTGTTTTTGTCGTCCCCAAAGAATGATTGATCGTTTAACACGTGCTGTTCATTGTACGTCCGGACAATCTCGGCACAAGCCGAGTGTGGCGGTCCCACGACAAGATGAACGTAAAACGTCTAAACTTAGAAATGCGGAAGGAACACCCTCCGGTATCGAAGTTACCGATTACATACACATGTACACGTATGGCCTTTTGTGGTGTAATACGCGCACAGGCACAAGCCGCCTCTCGCAATGGCTATTAGGTGCGTTTTATTTTTCACGGCTAACACGAGTTTCCTGTGTACGACTTCTCTAGTGCCCCCTCCGCACCAGCCCCCCCCCGCCACGGAAATCATAGCGAAACATTTAGGATCGACTGAAATTCAATCTCATAACACACACATGTGTTTTTTAATTATCTTTCCGATGCCGTCCAATGAACTTACAAACGACCGATGACGACGGCGCGTTTGGGCTGCAACGCGATAACTTTTAAGGGTACGGAGAGCCGAAAAGAACAAATTGCAGTGGGGTGGGGCAACGTGAGGTACTATTTTTATCTAACAAACATAATTAATTCTGCAACAGAATCTGCACGAGCTTAAAGTCATGAGCCATAAGACCCCTATGGTGTTGTCTTACAAAAAAAAGCAAAGTATTTTCAGGCCAAGTTCATTATAAACGCAATGATTTCTTCGGATTACATCAAATTTGTCGTTTTTCATCTTGATTGAATAACTCGGTATGTTATTTATTTTTTACGTCGAGACGTTCGTTATGATAGACGTTATTTTTTTAAGAAAAAAAAACGTAATGATAAGTGAAAATTATTTGGCTTGAGACGCTAATGAATTCATCGCGGCCTACAATGAAACTTACTAGTCCGGCTGAAATGATTTATCTATCCAATTCATAACAAACTAGTCATCGTAGACGATGAGTCGCGGCGACAAATACCAACGACATCTTGTAAATATTTGAACAAATCATTTAATGTAGTTAATCTTTACTCGAATTCATCTTCAATATTTCATTATTTTAATTAATATCCGTACTATTTATTTAACATAAATATTTAAACTTAAACGCAATTATAACTTACTTGAATGTTTTAAACATTTTGAATTAACAATAATATGTATACATTAAATAACAATTATAAATATCAATAACATTTATAAATTACATATTATTACATATTTTACAAGATAAAAAACGATTTTCGTTTTAATCAATTTGTATAAATTGTTCGTATTATTACTAGAAATAATGGTGAGATTAATTATAATTTTGTTTGAGAGTACAACATTTTTTCTTTCCTTTTATTACTAATAGTAATGATAAACAGTATCATGAAGTCAATAATTTGTTTTGATGGTGGATCATTTTATAATATTGTCAAATTTTTGATCATTGCATAGTACTTTTAGTATTATTGTGTATAACTGTAACCCAAAGACTTCAATTATTTAATATCTATTTCTCTTCTTTCTTGTGAAAATGTCCCTAACAAAACAGATGTATCATGTCAAAAAAGTTTCGAAATTTTAAATGATAAATATTATTACTATAAATATATTTCTTCCAGTAACAATGATGTTTCTTTATTATATTTTGTATTGGCCTCTCAAACTAAAATTACAACTTTGGCGTTTGTTCCTATATTCTTAATAATTTCAATTCGGTTATTATCTTTTACACATTGAACATAATATTATTTGAACGATAAAACACTTTGAAGTACATAAAAATAAATTTTATGTTGTAATGTAATTTACAACTGTTATACATTACAATTAGCTTTAGAATATTGGAAAACATACGAGTCTATTATTTGCAAACTAATCACGGTTATTTGAATTTTAGATTTTTAATTTATTTGTAACTTATTAAATAATGTTAAAACAGGTTATGGGCACAACCTGTATTATTTTAATTATGTCATGTAAAAAAATATCGAATAGATTAATCTAAAAAACCCGACAATTGATAACATAGTATAGGTTTAAACATTGTATGCAATAATTATTTAATATGTACATAATATGATTGCAGAAAGTTATGTAATCTATATTTTTTATCAATATTTTTAATATTCTCGTTACAGCTGAAAATTGAACAATGATATTAAATTGATTTTTAAAAGCCTATTTTTATCGCAGTATTCATTAAAATTAGTTTTTTGGTATATTTGGGAGTAGCGTTTGTTACGAGCAATATCAATGTGAATGAGTTCAGTGTTGAAAGGTACTATCTGATTCTCAAAAACTTATCTCGCAAATAAAAAAACTCTGTCTATAATTCACTCGACTAACCTAATTGCAAGTTCCATTTATTTATTAGTTGTAATATAGTGATGAGAAACAAAAACCCCTTGACATGAATACGCTAAAGTAACAGCAGCAACAGTACACTCGGGGCCAGGGCGTCCTCAACGCAGCGGTGGAGGCGTCTGTGTTTAGCGCAGGCTGGACGACGGCCAGATGCCGTCGGTGCAGAAACCTTGGGTGCTGTCCAAATAGCGGCAGCCAGCATTGCTTCTTCTCGTACGCCGAGACATATCGTTATGATCGTAACAGCTGGTGCGCATACCTTATCGTTATTGCTCCCTAATGTGTTCCCGTGTTGGATTCAGGACACGCGTCTCGTGCAACAATTAAAGACAAAAACGCTCTAGATTCTCTCGTATCATAAACGACCAAGCTCCTAAACTAATCTGTGACAGTCTCGGTAATACACACGTAGAGATCGCCGCCAAACGCCCGTAGTATCCGACTCCACGTTAGACGCCGTCGTCGTCGTCGTATCAACTCTTTCAGAGCACCATTGAAATTACGATACCCCCGTAAACGGGACGAAGGCGTCCCGTTATCCTACTCTATAGAACGTTTTCCGTTCTTCTAATGACCCCGAATCGTTCGACGGACGTGTTATTTTCACACCTCCAATAGTACAAACAGTAGTTGCGTTAGTGTCAATATCATCGGCAAGGTCTGCGCGGAGTCCGATTTCCTAAGCAGTGTCTGCTATAAAAATCGGTGATTCACGCGAAACGAATTCGGATGCGTTCGATGGGAACACATGGTGGCGTTTCCCTCGAGTGTTCAGATTTTCGTGTTGTGTTTTTTTTTATATCACCGAAAAAAACTTACAACAACACCGTATGCTGTTGCCACATCCCTTTCTACATTGGCGTGCACAAAGGTATTTTGTTGTGCTCGTGCCAATAAGTGCGCGTGCATCTCGGATGAGTCAAATTAGGCGGCCGACAAAAGAACCACCTCGGTAGTTTATCGTCATTTTATTGTAATTGGTGAAAAAAATGCGTTTTGATATCTATTTGAATCGCGAATACGATAATTATGGAAATAAATGAAAAATAAAAACTTAATATTATCTTTATTGAATTTTTTTTCGTTCGGGGTGTAATTACGTACACGTTGAATCAATATTTAACTACAAGGCCGGCGGTAGGTGTCTCAAAGAACATATTGATCGGAACGGTGTACTTGTATTCAACAGTTGTGCGAATAAAAAAAAATAATAATTTATATTGTTTAGCACACGACAGTTCGACGATATAATAAAGAAAAATATGAATACAGTTATTACTTATTAAGTCAGTTTTTGTTCTTTCTGAGAAAAGCTAAGCGCATACAAGGTTTCCCTCGAAACAGACAAAGACATCATCCCCTGCGAACCCACTACTATTGGTCAACGATAAAAAATATTTTTACATGTGTATGAATATATTTTATTTTACATGGGTTACGTTCCTTGTACGTCGTTGTTAGTGTGGACACTGAACTCGTTAAGGGAGACCACCACCACTAACAACACGATACTTAATTAATTGTTAAAACTCAGTTGAACGCTATTTGCTGTTGAAACGTTACTTTTTATTGTTCAATGTCTAAGACTATCATCAATGTTTCTAATTGAAACCGAAATACATTTTTAATCCCATTGTTTCGATAACTTTTTCTTTATAAAATTTTTTCGAATTACATATATTTTTAATGTGTAAAATATTATTTTAAAGATAGTTTAAATATATAAAATTAAGTATCACAGTAATTTTTGCATAAATTTGAACACTATTATTTGTTTATTTTTTTCAATAAACAAATTAATCAAAATGCTTAACCTAGAAAATGTTTTTTTATATGAGCACAATATGTAATAAATTTTTACAATCAGCATATGTTGTAATAAATAAAAACAATACTGAAGTGCAAAATAGATTTTTTTAATTCAGCAAATCTATTTTACTTTATTTTTTAATAGTAAAATAACAATTCAAGTTACATTAAATATATTAAAAAAAGATAGAACAAATTTTGTTCTCTTTTTCTATGATTCTAATTTCGTATAAAATATCTTCAACATGAGAGTAATGAAAGATGTTAAAATCTATTTGAAAAAAAATAATTGTACAAAAAGGTTCTAATGGGGCGATTTTGCTTACCTACAAGACAAGTTTTTACTAAATAAATGTTCATCATTATCACTAAATTAATTAATTGAAACTTTTAACCTCCTAATTACACTTACTAAGACCTAAATATTATGCAAATGGTTACTGATATTTAAGCTGGGTCACAGTTTAAGATTTGAAACGTTGAGCGATAAAATATATTTGTTTGAGTGCAGTTTTAAGGTTAATTAAATTATGTAATTAAATGATTTTTGCTATAACGAACAGTTCGTACCAAAAATCCTAAATCGGAGAAGTTCAATATATATATATATATATATTTATTTAGTTTGGTAAACTTTAGTTTTGGGAATATTTTGCATCCAACTCAAAGGTTTTGAGGAGTAATTATACTCATTGTTTAAGGTTTTGTCAGTAATTTTTTTTTATACAGCAATCGGTATTATTAATATGTATTCTCTATTATTTCAACGAGAATTGTCTCATTTTAGTACAATCTTTCTTATTATTATTATTATTATATATTATTAAAGTAGCCAATTAGAAACGTGGGTTACTACGACAAAAATAAATGTTCATTTTACTGCTGTGGTCGCAAAAAAAAAAAAATGCCACTCGTAACGATTATTACAATGTTATCCAGGATGTAAAGTCGAGTCATTGACTCTTTTTATTTTTTCCTGGATAATAACCATGTAAGTGTATGCATATTACGTGTTGCGGGGAACAAGGAGAAGGTCTCGCGGCAAAGGGGTTGCCTGGCAGCCACACATCTGGACCGATGTTATGCAGAACGGAAATCCGGATGGGGGAAAATAATCGGTGTTTTTACATGCAGCGCATCTTGACTTTATCTGTCAGACCGTCTGCCCGACCGCCGCCGTTAATGCTCCGTGTGTTGATTTCTTCCTTCCACCGAAGAGCTTGTACGACCAGACGCGCGAAGGGATCTCTTAGTGTGCACGCACAGGGACAGATCATTGAACTTGACGACGGCGCGGCACGTGAACCCTTGCCGGTGTTGAAAAACTCGTAGCAACACGAGAACCCGACACCCGTCGGAGGCGGCCCAGGTGTGTGCGTATGCCGTCAACAAAAACCAACGTGTAGAGGAGGAGGCTGCTGCTGTGCTTAGCACCACCGGTTCCGAGACACCACCGCAATCCGCAAACCATACACACATGCGTGTCGTAACGGAATGGCGCAACGACATATCTGCCCTTGTGTGGTGGCGATAGAAAATAAAAACCCACTTGGTTAAAATCGTACGAATTTTTTCCAAACTACAATGTTTCGCGTTTACAATAATAACTGAAGAACTCGTGTGCCCCGATTTGTTATTTCAATTCGGATTGGGTTTTTTTTTATCCGTACTACGTTAAAAATATATATATTTAATAATAAGTTATTATAAATATAATATATATTATAATAACTTTTAATTTGTTATTTAATGTTATCTAAACTGAAAATAATTTCAACGATTTAAAAACCGATAAAAATTATTTTAATATGTATATTTTTGAATTGAAAATTATTTTTCGCTGTTACAATAGTGTGAATATTTTTATCTTTGCAACGCAAGTCCCCAGGCTCAAAATCTATAAATCAAGTATTTCGGATAACAATAAACAAGAACACAATACGTTTATTAGAATAGTTAATTTTTTTAAAAATCGTTATGCCGAGTATAATTTTGCTTAATCGCAGGTTTCGCACTCCGTTTCTAATTCATAAGTTAAACACCGACTTGATTTATGCGTTTTTCAAAATCTGCCGCCGACGGAAAACGTTTTTTCGCTATTTTTGTACATTCGCTGTTTGCAAATGTTTTTTTTTTTTTACCGCGTTTTTACATTAACGTATTGTGTACCTTGGACGTGAACTTGGCGGATAATTTTTCCTAAATTCTAAATTCGTTTTACGTGTAATTTTTTTGTTGATTTTTCAGTGCTAGCGCACGAGCGACACTGTGTATCAACAAGCGAATAAATATTCTAGTTCAAGGTGGAATAATTAATTCTATTATTGTTGGTGTACGCGTATCGCGGTTGAAATGACAAAATGTTAATATTGCGCACAGCAACGAGAGCACAATCGCACGAGTTATTGTGCACAACTCGTCTTGACGCCACCGTCGTCTCGTAAAACGCCATATGATAAATATGTCGACAACCACCGTGTAATTACAGATGACCCGGGGATAACGTACAGGTGCGCCTTTGTTGAGCGCATCGCGATAAAGCTCATTATACCCGTCGGCCAATTGCCGTTTTCGGGTGTTGAGCCGTACCAGCGTCGGGTACATGGCCATTGTTGTTAATTCACACGCAGCCTCTCCGCCGTCCCACCCCGGGATCTTGTCTATGTTAAGTTACGATTTTTTCTGTCCGATAATAACACGGCCAGAAAATCCTCCGCACTCGACACGCCAAACGGCTGCTCGAACGGCGTACAATGCAAATCGATGTTTACGCCTAAATTGTGTTGCCCCTATGCCCATTTGCATAGAAATGTACGCGAGACGAGGTCAAGAACCTCGGGAAATGTGCGTTTGTGATTGTTACAATAAAGTTTGTCACCGTCGGGGGATCTCCGCCGTGCACGGATCGTAGGCACACGGACGCATAGGCCGCCGCCGCCGCTTCCATAATAACGCCAAGAGATGGTTATTGCATCTCATGTATTTTGTACGGGCAGCGCATAATGTGTAAATCGGTCGGTGGCGGTTTCGAGATTTTTCCTAATATGAATAACACAACTGCCGTGTGTCGATCGCTTAATAATAATTATACACCGCGTTTTGGTCGCAACGGCGGCAAAGACAAATGAAATCACTTTTGTCACGCCGTGTACAACATGTTGTTTTTGACTTGTAATTTACTTGCCGTTCGTTTCTTTCCAAGTCTGTGTCACTTCAGGTGCGTTTTGTTTGCGCACCACGAGCGTCGATGTAAAAAAAAAATGTTCGTTCGTAAGGTTTACCGAATGTTTTAAACGATGTGCGGCTACACGGTGTTTTGTCGTAAAAAATTGGTTAAAAATAAATGTCAACGTGTATTAATAAGAAATAAACCGTCACGGTAGAACTTTGATGGTTCGCAACAACCGTTAAATGATATTAAAGTATACATAAAAAAGAAAGAGAACAAATGAAATTATAACCCAAAGTGTGGTGTGCCTCTTACGAAGGGTGTTGATATTTGTGGTTGGGTTTTTCGAACGCTTACTGTGTGTGCACAATTTGTTTGCAGGTTGGGGCTGAATAACTAAAAGCGTCATAAAAATTAAGCCCGTTTTAATTATGAAGATCATTTTGTTGATATTAGCGATTGCCGAAAAAACACTAAACATGACTTTAAATGGTTTTGTATTGTTTAACATTCAAATTAAAAANTTAAAAGCGTCATAAAAATTAAGCCCGTTTTAATTATGAAGATTATTTTGTTGATATTAGCGATTGCCGAAAAAACACTAAACATGACTTTAAATGGTTTTGTATTGTTTAACATTCAAATTAAAAAAAAAATGGTTTTTCTGTGCGTGCAGTCACGGTGACATTTTTAGCTCGGTACATATTGATCGAAGAGATCACACACAGATTGAATAGAAACAACAACTACTTGTATAGTTTCCGAAAGTTGGTTAAATATTTTGATCAACGCTGACACGAATTTATCGGCAGTTAATTGGAAAATGGTGTTTTAAAACATCCAGGAAACGATAAAAAATATTGTGTCAAAAGTTCATTGATTAAACGAACGCCACAATATCTGATGTTGCCTTCAGTTTCTCTGAATCAAAATAATGTATTTTATTTTTTTGAAAAATGTATCAAAAACTTAATACTTCGGTCGTTGACATGAACACATTTTTTTATTTCATTAATTATGTATTTAATAGAGAAAAAAAAATAAATTTTTCTAACACAATTGGTTGTAGGTTGCGTATAAAATATGCATGCTAAAGGTACTGATTAAACATTTATTGTTTCGCAGTTCTTCACTTCTCATAAAATATTTATTTTTACGAACCGAAGTAATAATTGGTATTAGATTTTTAGTAGGGTTCAATCGTTTCCCATTTTTGCCTTGTTATGTATGTATGTATATTTTTTTAGACGATTTTCAAACATTAAACGGTTACAAAACCCATATAATATTTCAGTAAGTTTAATGTTCTTGTTTTTCTTGCTATTTTTCATGCAAATGTTAAATTTCACGAACAAAGTAAACATACTTTGTGGAAAGTTCCACTTCAAAGGTAGAAATTTCTAAAAAAAAAATGCATAAAAAGTTTTTTTTAATTTAATAATATTTGATATTTCTTACGTTCCTTCGAATTTTATTATACGTGTATTATTATTATATTATTCATATTACAAAAAATTAATTTTTTTTAGGCTGTAAACAGATACACGGAGCTTTCCTTCGAATTCTTGGCAGGGCAAAACTCGGATAATTAACAGTTTTGAAACTTATTCAGTTGGTAAGTGTTTTATGTTAAATTTTAATTCTTCTACCTGGTTAATTATATTTTAAGCGATGGTATGTGTACAAAAAGGTTAGGATAGGCCATTTAACGCTACGCTATTATTAATATAAAATGTGAAAACTCTAATACCACCAAAAGGGTTCAGATTTGGATATCATAAATATGTACATAAACATTACGAATTTAACGTCATTTACGTCAGGTATCAAATTTATTATGATTTTTATTTTTTTGTACGACATTTTTTTCACAAGAAATTTAAAGATTCCTAAGTCGTACGGATATTTACTATAAAAGAAGCAGATATTGTTTTATTTATGTGCTAATGCATAGGCGCTCACATTCACTACTTTAGCATGTAAATGTATTGACGATATACATTTATTCATAGATATAAATTTAATAATTTTCGATGGTGGTAAATATAATTTTTTTTTTTTTTAAATACGCCAAAAAAACTCATAAATGCCAACGCTCAGAGCACACGTCCCTCTATGCGCTTCCGTAAGTACGTCTCTGTGTATCATAACAAAATAACCTTTTAAAATTTAATATAACTGGACAAGTGTATGATATGTGATCTGATGGTATGACATCATTAACGATTGATGCATCATTGACGCAATCAGAGAGGTCTCAGATCGAGACTCTCCTATGGACATATAATCATGATAGCGAGGGTAGTTGAGTAGTGAATCTCTCCATTACTATACATTCTACAAGCTATATGACATAAAAAATGTTTAATTACGCTATTGATATGCACCACTGTTGTTACGAACGTTACCACAATTGGGTTGTATGTAAAGAATTGCGCAATGGAAATCAATTTATTTTTTCGTCCAATGGTGTATTAGAACTCTATTTTTGGAACATCTTCAAAAATCAAGTATTTTTCCAAGGGTAATGTGTAATGGCGTGTTGAATTCCCTCAAAACACCCCTAAAAAACACTTGTTCTTATGAAGATTTTCCAAAAATAAATTCCTATCCTAAGGTAACTCCTATATTATCGTGTGTAAGTATTTTTTTCTTTTGTGTAATCTGCTCAATTTAATTCTAAGAAAATCTGAGCCCTTTGTGTATTAATTAGTGTTTGAAAATTTAAGAGAATAATAGCGTCCTTAGCTGTTCCTTATGAATGTTCCTTTGAACGATTTATAAAACAAAATGTTGTTAACAATTTCTCAATTGCCAACGTCATGATTAGGTATGATAGGTACCACCTTCTCATTTGACTGGTCACAAAATAAAAGTTTTTATTGCCCAAACCCAACCATCTATTATTGTTAATACTAATTTAGAAAATTTAGTCATTTTTTTTTCTTTTGTGTCCTCTCCTTACGGATAAATCATCCAACTTATCGATATCGTACCATTCGTGCATTTATAAAAATTATAGACGAAGTAATGAAACGGTAATCGATAGTTGGGTAAAAAGAAGTTCAAGGTAAGTTCCAGAAATTCATAAGGGAAAGCGAAGGGGTGAAACCGCTTCTATTTCTAATATCAATTAAACGAAAAGGAATTGTATTCAAGTCTTCAAGTTCAACATTGTGTTTTCCCCCCACGAAGTCGGCGTGTGGGCTCTGCCTCCCGCCTGCCCGTCCGCCATGGTGAGTGTGTGTGAGTGTGTGTGTGTGTGTGTGTGTAAACAGCGACGTCTGCGGCGTTTGTCGTACGTGTGTGAGTGTGTGCGCGCCGGTTGTTACCGCCGTCGGGTTGGCAACACTACAGTCCCGGGTGGCACGCACAAAGTGGTTCTTCCTCGCGTTCGGGGGCATTTTTCCGCACAGTCTTTTCGTCAGGCGCGCTCTTTGCACACGCCGGCGCTCCGCAGCAACGCTTTCGTTCGTTATTATTTTTTTTCGTTAATATATTTTTTCTTTATAGTAATTACCACTTTTTTCACTCTACCTCAATCGGTTCAAACGCTAGTTAAGCCGGCTTCAACATATTGAATTTATTATAATTAATATTACACGGTTATTTTTAATTCGGGAAAAAATTTGTAGCAAATTGGACATTTTTTTTACTGAAACAATTTTTTTTAAATCTAGTGTATACTGATAAAATATAAGTAATTTTAATTACCGAGTATTTTCAAAGTTTACTAATCGACATTTGTTCTACCGAGCAATAGATATGTGAAAATATTATATTCCATGGTAATATTTTCCCGCCAGTTAATTCATCTAATTCATTTCGATTAATTGGTAAGTGTATTTTTCATTCTATTATTGTTAAATATTTTATCTTAACAATATCGTTACAATTGTTTTTAAACGATTTTTTCAAATATACTAACCACCAGCATTACGTGATGCTCTCAAAATTTTGTTTTTAATTTTTTTTTTTTTTTTGAAAATTGTATTTCTACTTCTATTATTTATACAAGTGTTGGATTAAAAAAAAATTTCAAGCGTGTAACCATTTGAAAATAACACATTTTAAAAACTTATTGTGGTCTTAAAAAATAAATAATTGGATTTACGTTAGAATTTAAATTTGTACTATAGAAGAGTTCAGAATTTAACTATAAAGTTTATGAAATTTATTATTATTAGTATTAATTAAAACCAGAGAGTATGATTTTAATATGACTAACGATATTGAATTTATAATTATTTTAATCACTTTGAATGCATTAAAAAATACAGATAAATTATGTACAGAAAATTTTGGTTGGTTGATAACCTGTTTATTTAAGTATTTTGTTTAGTTGCATACATTGTTATGTATAGAATGGATGAATTGCGCTGGTTAGACGCTGCAACATTCCCTACCTTCTTTGAGTAAATCTTAGTGGGACACCCTGTATACATTTCTACACTAAGTAGGCCTAGAATGAAAATTAGTCTCGTGATTTTGTTGGACTGTAATTATTAAAGTAATAATTATTGTAGTCGTTCCATTGACCGGGCAGTGACCGTTGGGCTCAAGGTATCGTCTAAACTTATTTTTTTAACTGAAAATACTGAGACTTTTAAATCTACTGGTATTGTTTTTGAGAAATTGACACTAAATGCTTTAGAAATTTTTAATCGCGCCTATGTATATGTTCGATAATCATTCAAACTACGTTTTAATTGTGATTGTTACCTAATCACCTGCAACGAATTTATTTTTCTCCGTATCAAATATCACATGCTGCTAATGTGCGCATGTGTCACTTGCGCGAACAATCTTGATTTACCCCTTGAAATTATATTCTCCAATCTTTTGTAAAAGCCACTTTCCCGTCCTTGTCCATTGCGTGTGTTGATTAAAAGCCAAGGAAAACCGCAGTTTAGCAAACTCTGTTGGCGACAAGGCATTTAACCGACAAACGTTTCTGTATCGGCGCTAATAGCGCTCAAAAACCTCTAAAAAAAATTATCGTTATACATCGTCTTAGGACGTAGTGTTATGTTTTTTCGATATTTCAGTGTATCACACCGGTTGGAAATTTCTATAACTTACTGGCTGTACGGAGCCGTCTCAATAACATCGTGAAGGTTCCAAAACGTCGTTTACATATGATGTTCATAATGCATTTTAACCAAACCGGTACTTCTATACAGTGTACCGGCCAAAATATACAGACATCTTTCAGACCCTATCGAACACTCGCAACGTACGTTTTGTGAACGATTATTGACTCGGCCAATAAACCTATTTGAAAGATAAACGAACCGGGTGATATCAAAAGCAACACGCTTATGTGTTGTTCACGCTGAGATGGGAGTGACGTACACAGTGTTGGGCCGAAGTTTGTACGGCCAAAGAAAACCTTTTTGAGGCATACATTACTGAAATTCGGCAAACTTGCAGTTGAACGAAACGTGACATAGTCTGTTCGTTTGTTGCTACTCAGTTTATAATTACAGTACCTGATAATCGGTACTGTGTTCGACCGGTCGATATCACATGATCGTAAAAAACTCGACTTGTTCCTTTTCTAACCGATAGTTAGTATCATTGATTTAAGCCTATAATATTTTCTCGTTGTCTATTAGTTGTATAAATACCTCTTCTATTTAGTAACGCCCTCTACCGGGATACTTATATATTTTTAATCCTAACCCCGTTACGTTCTCTCCCGCGTC
This sequence comes from Daktulosphaira vitifoliae, assembly GCF_025091365.1. Taxonomy (NCBI): domain Eukaryota; kingdom Metazoa; phylum Arthropoda; class Insecta; order Hemiptera; family Phylloxeridae; genus Daktulosphaira; species Daktulosphaira vitifoliae. Next base: position 13,231,176 of record NW_026099572.1, on the reverse strand, counting down.
TTTCGTAGACTTTTCCGGACTACCGATTAATATTGTGCTTGTGTTTTATTCTGTTTAAAAAAAAAAAAATACTGTTGAACATCCCACATAATGAGCTCTTATGAATTTTGACAACCGTCTGTGCGTGTGCCACAACGGTTCCTTGATGAATAATTTAATCAAAAATTATATACATGTATCAATTCATGATCAAAGTCCAGTACTAGTAAAATACTAAAAACGAACTTCAATTATAAATCATCAGAAAATTTGAATGAAAAAAAAATTGCATTCAAATTTTTTCATAGGCATTTCGTATGTCATTTTATTGTTTATCAGCTCGTGCTCAAGTTTAAAAGATTATAATGGAAGAAACTGCCGCCATAATAATAAAAATATCAAAATTGTCATTTTGTGTGAAACACATAAGAGAGTTACTTTTATGGCAATATTTTATTTTATTTACGAAAAACACGATAAAAAACGTATAGACAGAATTTACCTATTAATTGAATATAAATTATGATAACATCTCCGTTGAACTTGCACGTAAATTCAAATTGACTAGAATAACTCGTTAGTGCTCCTGTGTAGTGTGTGTGTATTGCCTATGGGACGATTTGTGTTGAATAATCCCATTTGATATTGTCTATTATAGTGTAGAACTATCTAATGTACATTTATAATCTACAAGTGGCGTGTTTGATTTACGGTCACCAATAAAACTAGTATTGACACACGAGTGTTGTATATCGGACTGTGCAAATGAATGGATTATATAATCCGGCTATTCATTTGTTACCTGTTGTGCAGGCGTTTGGTTTTGTCAAGATTTATTTATTTAGATTATGTCGACCCGAAGACGTCCAAACTTTTTTTTAAATACATCTCTCGATTTTCTCTCGGTCGGTGAGGGGTACACGAGTAACCATAGCGACCATATTGTGCGTTTGACGTCATTTATTTCAAAAAAATTCGACGTGAGACACGGTGAGGTTCGCTGAATTTTGCAAACAAGGTTATGTGTCGAATATGTTTCTTTTTGGGGAAAAAAAATAAATGTCGTTGTTCACAAAAATATCACGTTTAAATTGGTCGGGCCAAAGAAGAGTAATAGGCATTACGCTCCTCTCAATGTTGGTCGCCGTCGACACTGTTCTGTTCACGAGCTTGCATTCATAACGACTTTGTGTATCATATGACCAGATTGTTTTCCTTTTGAATAATGCGCTTTCGAGGGTATAATGTTCCAGTGCCTCTCCGCGATCGTGTAGAAAATAACACGGCGGTGGGGTCGGAGCGAGTAGAGGAGGAGAGGACGGCGACAGCATTGACGTCACCACTTTTTGCGATTTAGCTGTGTACATATACTCGCGTACAATAAGTAATGTAAAATAATGATAATTCTCAATAATGACATGTTCCCGTGTGTGCGCTGTGAAACGAGCACGTGATGTTAGCATCTTCATTATGATGTGTCATTACATAACCTGCCACCCCTGTGATTCTCTTAGTCGTGTCAAATGGCAGTGATTGGACAATACGTAACTGCGATAAAGAGAAAAATACGAGCGTTTCTCCCGTTCTCCTCCGTAACTCGACATGACCTTCTCTCCCTTAACTTCAATTGGCCTAGCAATTTTCCTTTCGTTTTCCATCATCACAACATAATTATCATTGCGTTATTTTTCACTACCCGATATTAGTTTTAGCGTTTTAATAATAACAATCGCGACCGATTGTTGTTTGCGCTTATTATGAGTTTTAGCGTGTGCCGATCGAAAAATATTTAATGTAATAAAATGTTCAATGAAAGCGAAAACCGGCCAACAACATTGTAGAGAAAAATAAACACTACGTTTTGTTGTTAATCTGTTTAAATAACTCCGTTTTTATGCATTCATTTTTAGTAATTCAATGTTTACGCGTATTAGAGACGACTACATTTTGACTTGAAGTAAAATCTCATGAACGTAATCCTCTAGTCTTATCAAAAATGTTTTAAATTGATCGTTTTAGAGAAATTATTGAAAAGAAAGTGTTAACAGAAGTTTTTTGAACATTTGTTTAAAATACTTAATCGGGAAATCACTCTGTTAATAACCTATTGTTTCGAATTGTTTTTATCGTTTTGTTTTTCAAACTTTTCGTATCAAGTTGCACAGTTGACAGAGTATCGTGAAAGAATTATTGTCACCAATAACAAATTAAAATTGTTTTTTCTCGAGCACTCCGACAGATTTTAAGAGGAAGACGACTCGGTTTCTTTATTTTTCGTCTCAAGGTTGTGATTGATTAAAATATTGACTAGTGAAAATCCACTTGGCGTCTATTTGTCATTGCTGGAAGAATAGTCTGGTGATGTGAAGTGGTGGTGGTGGTGGTGGTGTGCACACGAGTGTCGTTCGCATGTTACAATGTAAAGGTGAAAGCGGCGGGATCCTTTTCTAAGGTTAAAATGATTGAGAGGGTTGACATAGTCGAATATGAGGTTTATTGTGTTCCGCCAATGAGGTAGTGGGCGACGGCTAACACGCGTGACCGCTTAAGCTACGGTTAAGGGTCGTTGCCGTCATTACGCACGGAAATTCAGGACAACGGCTGTCCACGTGGTCAAGGCCATCGCACATTCATGACGGTTGTTAGCGTGACTTGTTCGACTATTACGTGTACAAGATTATTAATTTACTAGTGTGGATGTATAACGATAAAATACGCGCATAAATATTATATATGTGTGTTAATAGGTCCTCCGATTGAACTGTTAGCAGGGGAGTATTAGGGACGATCGATGGTTGCGGCGGCGGCGGCAGCGGCGGTGGCGATTGAATCACTTGCGTCACGACAACTGAGTAAAGGTGGACGCGTAGACCGTTGCGGCGGTGGGGTAGTGGTGCCGATGTCCTGTGTATAGTATGTGAATGTAACCCGGGCGGCAGACGCCCACGACGACCTGCCTCAAAAAATATATACATACAACATTATCAGCGTCTCCAACGTTTGACGAGGGGAAGATGCCGTTACGGCCCACGCGTTTACGATTCACCCCACCGATCCGCGGCCGTCGACCACTTTGTACCACCATCCCGTAAACTTCAACCCTCGTGTGCGCCCACGAAATACGCCGACCTCTGAACGGTGTCCCTTCAACCTTGCCCCCCTCTTCCCTTTCAATTCATAACGGCGTCTGTTCATGCCGTTATGAATGAAAATTATTACAGTGTGTTTAATGAATACCACCGCGATTATGTGAATAAATTAAGTAATAATAATTATTTGCACATTTAATTTACAATTTATCATAACTATGACAAAAAAAAAAAGACAATTTGCTAAAAAATCATAGATCACGAATATTAAAAATTTGAAGTGTGTGTAGGAAAAGCTCAAAGTATTTTTTTTTTTTAAGCCATTAAATAAATGTTTGACGATAATAATTTGCTGTGTTATTGCCAGTTGATTTGATATTTAAGGTATTTTAAGTTCATATCTCGTAGGGTTTACTTTTTGAACCCACTTGTTGTATCGATTACCGTTAATTACCTTCACAGGTCACGTCCTTACTCCATATACCGCGTGAACTGTGCTAATAAAATCCGGATATACCGGAATAAAAAAAAACCGAACTAGCATTAGTGGCGGTAGTGACAGTGGCGAGGTGCAACGTTGTTGTTCGCGTCTAGTTTTTTAATGTATACAAAACTCGCGTTTATCCGCATCGAATTAACGGCGGAGTATTTATACGTGTAGTTTGGCTGATTTACAAATGATTAAGTATCGTATGCATTTACACGATGGAGGTGTAATGTCTCACAAAACAAAAAAATTAATTTTTAAAACATTTTTGACAGCAGGGGTTAATTTGAAGATCCTTTTTATGTCGTACTTATAACAATACACGGTCAATTAACAATTCTGACCCTACGTATTTTGCGCAGACCTAGTCGATAGTCTCTTCTCATAAATGATAATCAATGTAATGTTCCCATAGTACGCCTCTGTGCACGTAGACGCATCTAATAGGTTTAATGTATGACATTTACAAAGCGACAAAACTTCATTATTGTGTGCTTCTCGGTTCTATTGGGTAATATATATATATTTTTTATTAAACAAACTATTATTCAAACTAGTAAAACTCAAATATCTAATGCATTCTATTGGTAGGCCTAGACCGACAAGATAATGCACGCGGCCGAGCATTAAAAGACCATCGTTTTAGTTGTGCTATTGAAAAATTAGTGATAATTCAAAAAAATATATATATTACTTGGCAGTGTGCGGTGTGGCGACCTCAATAATGTAACAAAAGATTAATGACGTTGCTCAAACCTACCCTTATAGTTTTTGTGTGAAGATTGAACCGAACAAAGCAAAATAATGGAAAGCCTTTTTACCTCTCGGACAGGCGTTCATGATGTCTGTCTAGCAGTCCGAGTTATCTAGAGCCACACAAAAGTATTTTTTATTACACATTTTAACTAGTCACAGCTGTTCAACGCCGAATCGGTGCCGATTTTCAGCCGGACTCGTTAGGATTTTCTCGTGTAGTTTTACATTTGTAAAATAAATACAAAAAAACAGGATATACGTGGTAAGCAGGAAGATGATAAACAAGTAAAACGTTTTATCTTATGAGTATTTAATATAAAAAAAAGAAATAATAAAAACGAACACACGGTGGCGGTTTTCGGTGGGAAATTAGAATGTTTATCACGAGGTCCGCCGTTCTATGTAATAATATGCGTATGTAGAGCATGTTTACTTGTACTAAAAAAAACCGTTCCAACTGGAGTGTCGAGTATGATCATAAAAAAAAAAATCGCTAATACCCATACGATGTATATGTTATTACGGACGACGGTAGAATGACAAGGAAAAAACAGTCTATTTGGCGTCTGCTTTGTAAGAATGTTTATCTTTTTGTAAAAAAATTATTTCCCAACACGCATGAGGCGAGTACTTAAGCGATGCGTGCATTTTTTGTCAACGCACAATTTTATGTCGGGTTTACTTCTGTACCTTGTAATGGTTACTCCGCTGTGTATTACATCTAAGCATGCGGTCCATTAAAACGCGACCGAACAACATTAATGACCTAGAGAGAATATTTTTAGTGACAAAATATCGCACTGTTGAATAATTGTATTTCTACAAATTTTTTAATTGAAAATATTACCGATTTTCTTGTCAATGCAATATCGGACGACACGTTATATTCGTTTGTACAAAGATACTTGTTCACGTTTCGATTGACCATATTTAAAATCCGCACGCCATCAATCGCGTATCATTAATCATTTTTTGGTTTTTTTAACGTGAATACCGTTGTCTATACAAGACAACAATCTGATTTCCAATCGGAGCCACACGCACCTGAAACGCCTGGTGTACAAGACGTCAACTCTAGTCATGCGTACAAAATAATGAACGGTAGCGTTAAAAATATGCGATGATAAAAAATTGTTAGATGGGTCAGTCACACTGTTGCTCGCGTACATATTTTCGGAAATATTAGTACATTCCAGTCGGTTAAGTACAACGTTTATATTGATGATCTCGCGTCTGATCGCTGTTGGTAAACGCGAGTCATTGCACTAGACAGTATTTCGACGATAAAAAAAAAAATTATATAAATATTAAATAGCGCTAAAAAAGACCGGTGTGCGTGTGTAAAAATAGCCTCGACCGCGTTTATAAATATCCGAACAGGTCGGAAATCGGACACCGCGGTCTCCTCCCGTGTGCCATGTTCGCACTAGCCGAGACCTTGACTCCGAGTCTTGATAAATAAATAAATATTAACAATATGTTAAATAAATCGTTAGGAACCAATGGCCCAATGATTTAGTGACAGCCGTTCACTTGGCGGTGGTGTCTCTCGGCCATCGTTGACGTAATGCCCCCGTACATGTGTCGGTGTCCACACGTGTACACCGATAGGTGTGCGGTTATCGCTTAAATATGCTAATAACGTGACGCTGATAGAGATCCGGCCGTACGAAAATGAATTTGTCGGGAAAATTGTATAGCCGGTCGAATAGCTAAGTGATCAATGCAATCATAACAACTGCACATCAATACTCGTCAGGAGCCGTGTCAATTTGTATTGCGCCTAAAATATTTGTAAACGCTCTTTCGTGTGGTGGTTGCCCAATTGATGAAATATCATCGAGGTTTTTATTCGAATAACGCGAAACAAGGCGTCGTGTACAAATGATTACACTGATAAATTGCGTTGGGGCTTGAAAAAGAACAATGGCACAGTTGGTCTGTGCCCGTTCGCATTACCGATAGGCCCGAGATGCGAGCGGTTTTCGTGTCGCGTATGTATTTTCAACGATTTTTTTCGATTAATTACCGAATTTTGAATATCTACCAATCCCCTCCCCCGCCCCGTCGTCAGTCTTGTGACCGAGTCTTCAGCGTACACTATCATATCGACGTTTAAATATCTCGGAACCGTAATTACTTTGTTTGTCGTTCGTTATCTGTGATCGGACGTTAAATGGCTCGATAACGGCCGGTACATCAAAGTCGCCGTTAAAAACCCAGACAAAAGCTGCTTCGCTTACAAAAATAGCCCACGTCCGTCGGTTTTACCTGCGGTAGCCCGTGCGGCCGTTCTCTCGTGGAACCGGTCGCCTCGCCCCGACCCGGAAGGATGACAAAACAACGTCGTCGTGTTATTGCACCGAGTGGATGACACGCGTCGTGTTGTCGGCGTTCGGTTTTGCTGTTTAGGCCGCGCAAAAATAGTCCGGATTATTTTTGTCGGATTTATTGGGTCCAAACTAGTTGGGTATTTATAAAAGCAGCTCGTAATATTCCGGTAGAATTATTTTTATTATTTAACGCCGTACTTGTTACCATCTGTTGTTTTACGCCGCACGCACACTGTTTGTTATTATTTTTTTTAAAACTGAATTTTATTTTTCCCATATACTAATGTGTCAATTGGACATTTTGTTGGCAGATATTTTCAACCGTTGGAAGTTTCAGCAAGTGCTTCTGCCGTCGGTCTATCCGATTGTCTGTTATAAACGGCCAACAGAATTTCAGGGAGCAGCGGACGGCACCGAAAAGCGGATTTGACGGTTAATTCCGCCGCAGCCATGGGCCGTAAGAAAATCCAAATTTCCCGGATAACGGACGAGAGGAATCGTCAGGTGAGCATAATTTTTTGATTGCTTTGTACTCGTCGAAACCAGGGTTCAAAAAACACGAGGGTTACCGAAAAAAATAACGAAAAATTATTTGCGTTTTAAAAGACAAATATTGTTAATATTATTTATATAAAATAAAATATTTTAATTCTATAATTGTTTGTTTTTCTGCTCGTCCGCGACTAATTACTGTCGTCTATTTACTCACCTCAGACTTTGACCATAACGAGTTACATGGTTTTGTTAATGAAACTGAAAATAAATCAATTTAGATAATTGGTAATTCTGAGTTTTTGGTAAACGGTCGCGCGCCGATCATTGATGTGTTTTTCAGAAGAGAATTGGTTTTTGTAAAGCAATGAATAACACTAATTGTTCCTATTATTATTTAATGCACTAAACAGTTAATTATCAATTTTTTTATTTAAAAGTTAAATATTTTTGTTCCTATAAATAATACACTAGACTGTTGTTAATTTTATTATTAAACATAAAATGTATTTTCCTAAGATTTGACGCGTTCATTGTTGATCAAAATGAAAAATTACAAGAAAATGATTTTTTTTTTTTTTTCAAGTGGGTTTTATTACTGTGTCCAAACGATTAAAACCCACCCTGTTTTAGTAGGTTGTGAACACTCGGCACTTTAAACGCTACTCGAAACGTTTCTTCAAATATTGTGGTACGTTTTAATGAAAATTTTGTGGAGTCAACGGCCAAATATATTATTTTGAGTTATTACATTTTTTTCTCGATCTTAAGTTAATTAGTCAGTGTAGGTGCGATGAACTTAATTTTATTACGAGATTATTTCATTTCAAGGGTTCCTCTCAATCGACCGGCGTACAGGTGCTTGTAGTTCAATGTCATATTAATCAACTTGCTTTCTAACGCTCCTCGAACAGTCTAAACTTATTCAGTGTTACCTTGGGGGCGTATTTAAAACTTTTAGAAGCATAATCGTTTTTTTTCGCGGATATGTTACCATCAAATTTAGTAGATGACCTTTTATTTGTTCGTAACTTTTATTTTGCTAAAATTGCTACATAAAAGTTTTAAAAAAGGAAAACAATAAAAAATTACCATGTATATGATTGAAACACGCATTGAGAAATTTTTATTCACTTAGAATTATTATTTTTAACTAAAAAAAATGACTTTATTTTCATCTTTTGTAAAGGTCCGTAACGTCTGCGTCCTATATCAAATTAAAGCTTTTTAAAACGCAAAAAAGAAAAACGATTGCTGCGTATTATTATAGGGGGATATAATATTTTTTTCTGCATTGAAATTGTTTAATACATTTTTAATACTAAAAACAGACATATAATTTTTTAATTAAAAAATATAAGCGTCATATATCTGACACTTCAAAATATTAATTCAACCGTATTATAATTAATTAATTAAAAGTGATAACATTTCTTGACACAACCCTATGAATTTTGCTTATAAAAATATTATATTTGCTTAATGAACACATGTTATCGCGAATGACCAAAAAATAAACGAAAGCGTTTTTTAATTCTTATCTTATCTTACATCGGTTAATACAATATTAGCATGACTTAGTCTATGGGGAGCATGTGCCCCTAAGCTTACGCATATTACACGTGGCCCCTCTATATAAAAGCAGCTGCTACTGGTTACCTTATCTACTCGAAAAGAAGTACATTAACATAACAAAAAATATTCTAATTTAAATAAACATTGATCGTTTTATGCAATAACGGATGCGCTAAATATGAAACGCCGCGCNTTTTATCTTCTAAGTACTGACCCATATTCTTTTTCCTCGGTCAACTGCTATTGTTTCGCGTAACTTTTCTCAGTTAAACCTTTGTCTAACATAACAAAAAATATTCTAATTTAAATAAACATTGATCGTTTTATGCAATAACGGATGCGCTAAATATGAAACGCCGCGCGTTGGGCGTCTACTTTCAAATTGTAACGTGTATATTTCATATTATGCGTATGTTGACGGAATTTTTTTATTTTGCTTATTTTGCATTTGATGTCACACATACATCTTATTCAAACGCCTCAGCAGCGACCTTTTCAACATTTTATTATTTTTTATGTTAAACTCGTACTCAGATTAATTTTTTTTAATAATCTTAATAAATATGTTGAAGTAAACTACAATTTTATTTAGTTAAGTTGTTACTCGTCTCTCGTGACACATATATTTGGCCCAAGAGAGATATCTCGTTAGTGCGTTATACTTTTGAGAATAATTCTGTTCACTTTAAATTTTATGCAAACATTTTGTTATCGTTTTTATGCCAAAAATCTACGTAGCTTAAAATTTACCCCGAGTCTTTTTTCTAAATTAATATCAAGGTGCATAAACCCAAATATATTTTTGACACTTATTATATAAATAAGTAGATTTTGAAATTTAAAAAAAAATTTCTTGATTTCAATAGTTTTCTTTCACTTTAATTTAGTATTACTTCTGTTTTTAATTCTTAATGTGTTTATGACTAGGTGACATTCAACAAAAGAAAATTTGGTGTAATGAAAAAAGCTTATGAATTAAGTGTGTTATGCGACTGTGAAATCGCCCTCATCATATTTAGCAGCTCTAACAAACTATATCAATATGCTAGTACTGATATGGATAAGGTGCTTCTCAAATATACAGAGTACAATGAACCCCATGAATCGCTCACAAACAAGAATATTATTGAGGTAGTAAATTAATGTTATTTTTAAACTTATTTTTACTTACTTTGTTTTTCTTTTTAGCAACTCAATAAAAAAGAACTGAAAGGTGGTGCTATGAGCCCTGAGAGTCCAGATGAAAGCTGTGATGGCACTCAAGGTCCATATCAATTGACCCCAAGGACTGAAGCTAAGTATAGTAAAATTGATGAAGAGTTTCAGTTGCTCATGCAGCACCAACGAATGGCCAGGGTAAGCACTGTATTATAGAATATTACCATCATGACATACAATGTGTCATTTTTCTTTTTAGAATAATGTAAATGCCAATTATCCGCTTCCTACCTCGATGCCAGTGAGCAATATGTATAATGAATCTGGAAATTTGCAAATACATCATAGTGCTAGTCCACGACCTCCTTCTTCGGATGCTGATTCTGGTAATAAATTAATATTTAAAAATATTATTAATTTATACAAAATGTTATTACGGTATAGTGATTTGAATTTTTTTATATACATATACAGTTTATCCTGCTGGTAGCATGTTAGAAATGAGTAATGGATATCAAACGTCTTCATCTCCAGCTCTAGTCAATTCGCCTTCATCTCCGGCACAATTAGTCATGTCGCCCTCTCCTACACCAAAAGCTTTAAATGCATCTAATCGCTCAACTCCGCCACCAAGACATCATTCTCCTAGGCCTAACTTGCGCATAGTCATGCCAAATGCTGCTAGTCATCATGATGATACAGATGTAAATTCATACAAATTTTAATTGGTTAAAATATTAATTATAATTATTATATTTAATTTTTTTGTTTTATAGTCGAATGCTATCAATACACCGACTGTTTCTCTGAATACACCTGTTGTTGCTCTTCATACACCTGGATTAGGTGGCTCTTACCATGGTATATTTACTGATCTTACTTCATCTGACATGGGATTATCATCAGCTTTAAACTGGTCTAATCAAATAGCTCATAATAAGTATGTTGTCAATATTAAACATTGAAATAGTTTTATTTTTAAATTGTCTTATAAACTAATGATATAATTATTTGATTTTAGTAATGGAATGTCGCATTTGGGTGTACCTAATTCACCCCCTCCTTCACAGTCTCCAAATTCTGTCCGGATAAAAAGTGAACCCAACTCGCCGCCTCATTTACATCACCATACATCTGCACCATCATCAACAGCAGCTCCTAACACTGTTGTGTCACATTCAATTAGTCATTTATCATTGCCACATGCACATTCGTCAATACCATCTCATCATTTGTCAGTAGCAGGTAATTACAAAAATATGCTAAATTTCTATTGATTTTACTTAAAATGTACCTTATTTTGCTTAATTTTAGAACGTTTTATACTAGGTGGACAGATACCTGGAGGAAATCAAGGTCTAGTAGATTCTAGACACGAGTTTGATGGTGGTCCGCCACCAAAGAGATTACGTGACACTTGGCCCACATGACTAAATTGTTGAGTTAGCCTACATCACAGAAATCTTCTATCCTCTCCAATGTTTTTCGTTTTATGAAAAATATACATTCTGTTCATTCATCTCATGACACAACATAGGACAACTTGTATTTAGTGTATATTACATTACATTTTTTTCTTCTCCCATCTGTTTGTTAATATTTTTTACCCCTGTTATAACTTAGTAACATATCTATATGTTTTTCAATTAGTTGACAAATAAATATTTTTGTAAATATATATATTTAAAATCTTATGTTTGTCAGTGAATGGGCTGCTAAACAGTAAATAAATACAATTTTAAAGTCTAGTCCCTTTCAATAGTATAATATAATACATTTGTGCATAAATAGGCTATAATTACTAGTCAATAAAACAGTAAGAAAATGATTTCAAACTACAATCTTGAATATAAGTGTTATGTTTGATATTATTAGCATTCAAGTGTTACGTATAAAAAATTTATATTGTATTGGCCAAATTGAAAATTTAGACTAAGTATATAATATAATTTTAATTGATACTAACACTACTTTTAAACTAGAATGTTTTATTTTCTTTCCTTTTTTTTTTTAAATAACAGTTTGAAATAATTTAATTTAAATATGAAATATTTATGTACATTGTGTGATCATTCAGAAGTTAAAAATAATATATTTATTTATAACTATAAAAAATAAAGACTACTATATATGTAAATTATGATTTTTATTTTGACTTTTATGTATTTTTTTTATATTTAAAATATATTGGTAAGATTTTGATATTTAAATTAATTGTATCCATTGATATGTGATGAAAGCAAATCATACTTTTATGTGTATTTTCATTAACATCATCATTTTCATTAAAAAAAAATAGTAAGCGATGACGATAATAAATGTTCGCTATCATATTGTTGTTAAATCAAGGTTTGATGATAATTTTTAAAACATAAAAAACAGTTATAAAAATTATTTTGTTAGTATATAAGCATGTGCTATGTGTACAATTTTTGTATGGTGCCATTTATAAATATTTTTAATCTGCTCTAAAATATTTTTTACTGATCTTATTTTATTGTTTTGTTACTAAGCGGTTTGGTACTGTTTGTTTGCGAGATATTTATTTATTAGGCTCAATTTTCTATTTACATGTATACCATTGTTTGCATATTAAATAATTATACATACTCTCATGATATGTTAAAATATTGAATAGGGCGAAATATATTACCACTAAAAACTACATTTGAGAGCTTATGTAATAATTAATATTATTGACCATCGTAACATTAAACAGGGTTTGTTAAATGAAAAGTTAAAAATTTAAAAGGGTTTACAACGAATATAATATAATTTAGTTTTTTTCTATTAATTTGAATTCACTCATTATCTTTATAGAAATATGTACATTTTCATTATTTATTATTATATTATATATAGTTTTTTTGTTAAATTTTAAAAAGTGTATATTTTATGTGTACTGATGACTGTAAATTAATATTAAAAGATATATATAAATATATATAATGATATTGTAGTGCATGTTTGTTAAAAAAAGTTACTTTGTAATTTTTTTTTTTTTTTTTTTTTTGTAAAACAAATTACTCATTTTGTTGTTATGTAATATTGTTTTAAATAAATCTTAAAAGAAGCACAGTAATATACAATTTTTATTTTTAAGTTGATCGATATTTGTACGAATATTTTTAGAATTGTTTGTTTTTTTTTCTAACATTTAACATATAAATATAATATAATTCGTTATATAGAGATTGGCGAGGCCGCAAGTGCAATAAAATTATTTATTATACTTTGTAAAAGTTTAAGTTGAAGATAAAGAAATCACATTTACAGTTTTATTCATAGGGTTTATTTTGTTTTTTTTTCGTTTTGTCATTTGTAAATTGATTGCCAAAAAAATATACGCATAATATTTGTACAATACATAAATTTGTATTGTTTTTTAATTAAAACACACATATATGTGAATTGTATTTTCCTTTGTGTCGTTTAACCTATGCTTGTGTATGTGTGACGACGTCCTTTTTAATTTCGTTAAGTAAAATGAACTAATACACCACACCCACGAAAAACCAAAACCTTTCATGTCGTGTGATCATTTTGCTACTAACGTGTATGTTATGTCAAAAAGACTACCATTTTGTTCGCCTAATTATTAATCTGGCACAGTGTGCACGGAAATGGGCAACAAGGTGGTCACGTTTACAGAAGCGCAGCTGGAAGATTATCAGGTGAAAAAGTATTAGAATTATTTTAACTACATCCCTTTCATAATATTGGACAGGGAAAATAGTTAAATTTATTTCTAAGGTGCAACTAGGAAGTGTTGGTTCCCTTCAAAGATAAAAAAATTTTTATATATTTATATAAAAAAAAGATTTTAGGGTGGACGAAAAATTAACGTAGCACACTCGAATATTTTTTTCTAGTTGCGCCTATGATTGAATATATAGAACACAATAATTTGATAAAGACAATCGGCAAACTTATCCCTGTTGTTTATATGTGACTGTTTTGGTAACATTGATCTTAAAGATAGTCAATATTGGCTTCGATATCAAACAATAGTCGTTAACGTTAGAATTATTACATAAGTATTGTTACATCATTTTTATTGTATTTTAGAAAATTACGATATTTTGTTTCAATTATTCGTTAATTATATTTACATTTTATTTCAAATAATCTAAAGGGACCAGACGTTGAAATTTAGGGCATTATAATTTTAATTATATACTAAGTATTTAACGGATGGAAGGTAGGGAAATAAATATTAGAAGTAATGTCATATAAAAACATAATTTAAGAGATGTTCACAAATTTATTTTTTACTTCAAAATCTAATTAATGATTGTAGGCCTTGGGCTAGTTCTAAAAATTATAATTAAAATCTTGTTTGTTCTTTTTATTAAATTTGTATGATAGGTGAGCTTTTACTTTATGAATTTACTCTGACGGTAAGAAGATTCAGTTTCAGAGCTATGATTAGTAGGTTTCTGGACAAATTATAAATACGGAGCCCCAAACTTATAATCAAAAATCTTTTATAATAATAATTTTTTTTTGTGGGGCCCTAGACGTACGCCTCATTTGTCTTGCTCTAAATCCGCTCGTAGGATGATCTGATAATTTTGATTGTGTTATTTGTAAACTATGTATACTGTCAAAACTTAGGCACAAATAGATTCCTATAAATACATTAATGGTTATTGTATTTAAGGCATTATAATGGTTATGATGCACTTATCACAGGCGGATCAAAAAATTATTCAGGAAAGAATATAAATACAAGTTATATTATTTTTTAGTAAATTAATTATTAATTTAATGCATAATATATATTTATACAATGTTTAAAACTCTTTTTTTTAATCGAAAGGGGGAGTCAACTTATTTTAAGGGTTCTCATTTTATTACAAGCAATCAATTGTAAAACAAACCGATAAGTTCAGAATTGGCTTGGCCATACATGAATTGTTCACTAATAAAAATTACAGATGTTATAACACTAGCATACCTTAGATATACTGTAAAGTTTTATAAAGTTTAATTAATTAATTTGAAGATATTTCGAAAGAAGGCGATGGTCAATATGAGTAAAAAAAAATGTGCACTTTTCATTTCAACGAATGCAATTAAAACGGTAATTATTCATTAGTCATTTTACCGGATCATTTTATGCGGATTCATCAAGATACACAATGAATAATTGTAGTCGAGTAAATTCCCTAAATAAAAATTATTGTCTTAGGTTAATAGGTTGTACGAGTACGTTTATTTTTAGAAATTCACAGCGATGAAATTTTCAAAGCCCAGCAAAAACGAATATTTATGTCTAATTATAAAATGTAACAAGAACTGTTTTCATTGCAAGCGTAATTGTAGTGTAAGTGTAATTGTAATCGTATGTTGACTGCAAAAACAGTACTGTAACGTGTGTGCTGCAAAAAATATGATTATATCATCTTGTACTGGAAAGGATTATATTATTGTCTGTTTTAGATTTTATAGGTTTCTTTTTTTCTATAGGACTGCACTTTTTTTACCAGGAAGGAAATATTGAGGTAAGTGTGCGCACACGTGTGTGTCGACCATCTCGTATTTGCTTGTGTGTATATATGTATACTATGTGTGCATACTGAATATTGTTATTTATTATTATTTTTGCTATAAATCATTGGCGGGGCTGTCGGATGGGGTTTTTTCTTCCTGCACAACTTCACACATGCGTTTGAAACTTTTACTTGGGATATTGAGGTGAATGCACCCGCCGGTCTTTTTATTTCGTTTAACAGATTGCACAAAAGGTCGACAATTTCAAATACTTCTAAGTGTTTTATACGAGTGTGAACGTAAATTCACAATAGTTCAGAAATGAAACTTCAATTTTACTACAATAGTTTTGTTGAAGAACTTGACAATAATTTAAAAGCAAATCGAATACTTCAATAAATGAAAAATAATTTTTAGTTTGACACGTATTAGTTTATTGCAATTTTAAACACGATAATTTATTAGAATTATTAATATTAATGTTTAAACACATCACTGACCAATTTATTTATTTTGTTATTGATAATTCATATATTTATACCAATTATAATACAATTTATACACAGTATCTATACAAATTGTGTATGCAATTAACTAAAATTCTGTTAGGATTTTGAGTATTGATCGATATAATTTTACTTGTATAACGCAAAAGTCACATTAATATAAAACATCCGTGCAGAATCGTATTTATTCATTTTTTAACTTAGCTACATCGTTATTTCATTAGCACACAACTTTTTTCATCATATCATACATAAAACTGATACACTAAATACAATATCAGAAGACGGAAATGATTACTTCCACTGCCTTCCTAAAATACCAGGTCCGGACCTCTTTGGCTCTAAAAAAAGTTTTTTCATGATAACTGTTCACAATAGTTTTATTACAATACAAATAAAAACTGCTAGCGATAAATAAAATTAATAATTAATATTTATTGTATAGTTGATAATGTTATAATTATGTAACTATTTTAAATAACTATTATGAGTATAATACTCATTGTACTCAGTGTATTTATATATATATTATATTACAAGGGTGTACAAACGATACAGAGCTATTTGCCCGGAAGTAGTGCCAAAAAAAATGACAGGCGACGAACCGGTGAACATTCAAGTACCGCAGGAATGTATCGAACAACTACCGGAACTCAAAGTGATTTTTTTGCTCAAAACAATTTTTTTATCGAATTAATATGAAAATGTTCACATGTTACAGGAAAACCCGTTCAAAGCGCGTATATGTCAAGTTTTCTCTAAAGAAGGTAACGGTTCATTGAGCTTTGAAGATTTCTTGGACTTGTTATCTGTGTTCAGTGAACAGGCACCCAGGGATATCAAAGTGTTCTACGCTTTCAAAATTTATGGTAACTATTCTTATTTAAAAATTAATTATACAAATTAAAATATAATTAAGAAGTTATTTGAAACTCATATCAATCATGTAGTGTAGGAACTTAGAGTCGAGTGGCTGACTGAGGCCTCGAAGGCCTGGACGGAAAAAGTTTTTAGGGATATTTTTGCTCACTAGGCCTACTTAACAAAAAAATGTATTTTCTTTGATAAAAAAATAAAACTCCAGTCCAATAATAAAAAAAGTTATCCTTTTTCTTATTTATGAATAAGAAATATAAAAGGCATTGCATTAACGACTTTACTTGAAACTTCAAAGTTGATTCTAGTACCCAATCGAGGATCGCTTTTTGTCCTCCCCACCAGTTCTCACCTTTATACTGTCACATTATTATAACGTACCATTGATATTTATAAAGATTTCGATGACGACAATCACATCGGCCCGTCAGATTTGGAACAAGTATTAAAACTTTTGACGAGGGGTCAACTTACCACGGAAGAAATGGCACAGGTATGCGAGAAGGTAATCGAAGAAGGAGATGTGGACGGCGATGGAAAACTGTCTTATATGGAATTTGAACACGTCATTTTGAGGGCACCAGATTTTCTGGGAACTTTTCACATTAGAGTTTAAATTTACTATAGAATGTACACAGATACACATAATGTACAATAAAAAGTTTCAAATAATTTTACTAACAATAATTTCAAAATTGTTTGTTTATTAGTCTAAAAAAAGTATGTACACTATTTTAATAAATATTATGATTACACTAGTCAAAAGAAATTTTATAATTATATAAATTGAGCTTTTCTTTTTGATACATAAATGCTTTTTATTAAATTTATTAACCAAATAGTTTGTAATTAAATACTTGTTTTTATAATAAACTATGGTTTTTTTATCGATGACAGGTAAGTAGGTTTAGTAATAAAGTTAACAGAATGTAAGGCATTAACAGTTGTTACCGATTATATAGATATAAAAAGTGAACTTAAATATTTTAACTAAAAAAAAACAACTATACAATAGAAAAAATGTATTAATAATTAATCATCATTATAGTATTATTATACATTATTGAACACACAGATTAAATAAGTATACAATAGGATTACAAGTATTATAATAATAATAATAATAAACTATTGTTGCGAGTGATTTGACACGTACCGCTAATAATTCGATTATTTAACAAAAACACAACGGGTTTTTTACATGGAAAAATAATACATTAGATGTATTCATCGTATATAAATAATTGTCGTACGCTATGCATGTACCTAAACACAAAAAAATTTAAGTAACTAAAAATTAGAATGTTTTCATATAAACTTATTATTTAATCAATAAAAAAAAGAAAAAGGTTTATACGACGGACGTCAAACGATTTCAATGAGTTATGTGTTATCATTATTAAGTTGATAAGCGTAATCTAAAGTCATTAATACATAAAAAAAGGTAAGTCCGTTACTCGTTGAATTTGACTAGTTCATTTTATACAAATTATTATAAATTAAATATAGTAAAAAAACACTTTACACCACTGTGGTTTTATACAACACGAGACAGAGTCGACGAGGCGCTCTTAATGTTACACCCAATACTGGTTCCGCCTGAGCATGGGGTTGTTTTGTTCCGTACCGTCGGCGCTGCTACTGCAGTACTCTTCGTCGGCGGCACCATAAGGGTACCTCATGTTGAATTCTGTGGTGGAAGAATCGGGTTGATCCGCGCGATCGGGAGGACCCAACGCTATGACCTTACAGCCGTTGCCGTTCTTATTATTGCCGGATAATGGCGTGGACATTAAATCGTCCGGTGGACAGGGCAAAGGCATGGGATTCATTTTGTCTAGTTCTTCCGCCTGTTTTTTGGACCGGCATCGCACTAGTACAACGATGACCAGCGAAGCGACCACTACAGCCATTATGAACCCGACGCACAACAAATAGTCGTCGCTTATGTTAGGGCTGGCCATGTCCACTCTGTAGCCGTTGCGGTTCGACTTGTTGACGGATAACGTCGCGTTGGACTGCTGTTTGGTAGAGACCATGACCGTCGTCATGGACGGGTGGGGTGTACTTGAAGGTGGCTCGGCCACGGATATATGAAACCGGAGTTCACCGATAGCCGGTTGCACGCCGTCGGCCGTGAGCATGAAAGGAAAGCTGTCCTCGACGGGATCCAACACCTTTTTGGCTGCAAAGTATACGACACCGCTGGCAATCTCGCCATGCGTGAACTGCATAACCTCCTCTTCGCGTTTTACTACCATGTCCCCTGATCGTCTGACGATCCTTTTTAACTTACCGTACTTGGGCTTTTTTAGGATTTTGTACTTGGGATCCGAATTGGTAGTTTTGGCCAGCATTTCGGCATTTAGCACTTGCACGCCCAATTGTGATTTCAACCCGGTCAACGGATAAAACGCGCCCGTTTTCACCAGTGGCTCCACGCTTATATTCAACCAGAGGTTTCTGACGACCGGCGATTCCTCACAATGCATTTGTGCGGACAATCGTAGGGCGTCTGCGGGTACGGTCGGGTCAGTCTGTCGATAAACTACACGGCCTTCCTTCAGGTCCTTGTGAGAGAAAAATTTCGATTTTGTGCCGTTCACATACACTACTCCGTGTCTGGGACTCATAGTAATGTTATAGGCCACGGAATCCTTATCGCCGTTGGTCTGCACGTAGAACAGTTTTTCTTTTACAATGGTATCGTACGTCCCTTGTAGTAGTGGTAACGGTAATGTAACGGAGGCATTCAATGTAACTGGTATGACGTATATCTGGAAAACTTTATAGACTGGATTGAACTGACCGTCCCACACGCGGAAGTAGAACGATGTTGGCTTTAGTTGTCCGTCGTGCTTGTACACCACTTCGCCGGCGTCTATGTCAGCTTGAGTGAATCTCATAGAGTTTTTAATACCTGCTAGGTAGAGTGTCCCATAGGCAGGTCCTGTTATGATATCATAAACTATTTGTTCGGGAGGCGTATCTGGATCTTCTGTCAAAAGTTCTGATCTCGTTAGAGATACGGATTGTCCTTGGACCAACTTCAAATTAGGATAGGACTGAGTCAAAAAGAATGGTTGATCGTTAACTGGTAAAATGCTAACTGGTACGGTCACATTGCACAATGGCACAGCTGTAGGATCAACATCCAAGTATACAGAAAAGTCTAAACTATCTGATAGAGTATCGGAATGATCATGAACATATCTAACTTGATTACGACGCATATGACCTTGAGAGAATGTACGTCGATTACAGTCGTCATCAAGGCAAAGATGTCCATGTTTTGGCTCATTAATCAAGTCGATCTTAATTGTCGGTGATCTAATACCAATGCTATTGACCAAAAATGTTAAAATGGCTGTTGTGTTCAGGTTAACTATTGAAGATTCTCCTTCTTTAACTACAAGTTCTTTAGTTTTGTCCCCAATTAATAACTCTTCAAGACCACCAGAAGAAACTGTAATCTCTACATTGAAAGTCTAAAAATAAAAGAATAATTTGTTCATAATTTTGATTTATAGTGTTTAAAGTAATTTTAAGTATAGAAAAACTCTTAGGGCTGTTTTAACAATATCACACTAAAATTTACATAGCTACCAGCGGACCTTTAGCAGATAGTTTAGTACAAATTGTTTTTACAATGTTACCGTTAGTGTTAACTGTCAGCTAAACTATTTCAAATGTAACGATAATTTTAATTGGGTTATAAGCTGTTATGATTCAATAGTAACGAATTTAAATATTATCATTTCGTCAGTTGTTAATTTTATTACATTCTTATCATATATGATCTGCCGAGTATCAATTGAGATATAATTTTTTATTATTTCATTTAAAATAAATAATGAGAAAAGAAAATGGCAGCTCAATTTCTTAAACTAGGAGGACCTTTTAGTGAAATATGTCATAGAAAATAGCATATAATTTTTGCGTAATTTAATATAATGTTCAATATTTATTAAATTTTTTCTTTATTTATTAATAAATTGGTTTTTAACACATATAATCATAATAATACATATTCCTAACACATAGAATATATCTACATATTAGGTACAAATGTTTTTAATAACTTTTTACAATAACCTTATATGTTAACAATTTAAAATATTCAATTAGACTAGAATCAGATTCAATAAATAGTTTCGATTATTTTTTTTACATAAAAAAAATGAACTCTGTTCAAAATATAATATCATCAAATCTGCAAGACTACCTAAAGGCTGCATTAGTCTGTCTTAAATGACTTAGGAGGAATCTGGAGTGAAAATTAATATTTAGAACATACAAAAACTGTTAAAACACAAGCCTACATTTATTTGAAATCCTATATATATATATATATATATATATATCCTCTAGTTCTAATATTAGTTAGTATTTATTAATCTTAAATAAAGATATTTTATTAAAATGACATAATATATTATTATTATATTATATATATATTATTATATTATATAATATATATAATATAATATATTATTCAAATTTTACTTCATTTTAACTGAAAGTAAAAAATATTCAAATAAATAAATTATAAAATTTACAATATGATAAAACCAGAATAATCAATGTTAATTCTGATCCTCAATGGATTCTAGACACTAAACTACCTAACAGGGACCTTAACCTCCTGCTAAATAAAGTACCCACTAATTATGAGGTAGTGGTAACATTTACACTTGTGAGATAAAGTAAAAATAATATTTGATAAACTAAATGCTAAAAACTGCTAAACTAGCAAAAATTTTACCGTAATATTGTAAAACATTAAATTTGTGATGTTTAACTACCTGATTAACAATTGAAGTTGCATGTTCACAAACCACATCAAATGTAAAGACATCATTTGTAGTATTACTAGAGAAATATTTTGAAACATGATGATACCAGATAGCTGAGTCATTTACATTAGTTTGAGTGAAATTTGTTATAGCTAGTTGATTTGAATCTTCATAAGAAGCACTTTTTGATATAATACCATATCTAGGTGAATTTCTTATTACATACATAACAAGATAATTAGGATCATCACACTGGGCCATCAGATGTTCAGCAGTCAATTGTCGTCCAAGCATAGGAAATACTCGCAATGGATTATTAAATAATAACTTTACTGATGCTTGTTCAGCAACCACATGGAATTTTATAATATTAGTAGAATATATTCCATCACTAGCTGATAATTCTAATTCTCCATCACAAAATTCTCCAGAATGTTGGAAATTAACAATACCTTGATCTATTTGAGCTTGAGTGAATCGTTCAACTCTTTGAGATTCTATGATAATATGACCACATCTTGAAGATGTTATTGCAAAAGTAAGGTTTGAAACATCAGTGTCCTTATCTTCAGCAGCTAAAATGAAAAGTATTTAATTTAATTTATTCACAACAATTAAATCCTTAATAATTAGAATTTATGATAAATTATCACATCATTATATTTTTAATTGATGTTAAAATTTATTATAGTAAAAATTCATCATACCTAAGTTATCAGATGTAATTAAACCAAGACCTCCTTTCCATACTTTTATACCAGTATTTCTTAATATAGATGGTTTTTGATTGTTTACTGGATTCACTTTAACTTCAATATCCACCGGAGCACTTTCTTTTTCATCAGATACAGCTACTTTAACTGAAAATATATCATCTGTACTTTCTGATCCATCATGTACATACTGAAACCAATTGAGATTTTGTTTGATATACAACAAAAGTGAAAATTCAAGCATCTAATTAAAAATATATACCATTATCTGAGCTCTAGCTAGCTGTTTGGGGCTCCAAAAATCAATAGTTGGATCAAATGAATCTGCAGTTGTTCTAACAATACGTCCATGGTTTGGGGGACTAACTAGAGAGTAACGGGATATTCTATCAGTATAGTAAATACTAGCAACAGGAAATGTGTCACTTGACAATGTAACATTTCCTCCTTCAATAACATTTAATTGAGAACTGGTCAAGTAGACGTTTTTTGGAACAATAACAAAACTTATCTATTTAATAATATTTAATATTACTTTTTTAATTACTCTTTAACTTTTATGTTATTAGAACCAAAATAATTTTTAAACTTACTACAAGACCATACAAAGAAACTACTCCATTTGTAATATCTACAACAAGTCTATCAGTACTCTGATTCATTGTAGATTGGACATAGTATAAATGACCATTGTTTATAAGACTTTGATTGAATGAAGTTAAATGGTTATTTTCTAGATTATTAGGATCTTCTTCATTAAATTCTTTTTCCAGATATCCAAAGCGGGGTTGCTCTTTAACAAGATACATTATATCTGATGGCGGAACCATTTCTTGTTTTACTTCCAAATACTGCTTAGTAATTGCAATGGTAGTAGATTCATCCACAACAATAGGAGAATTTTTAGTCACTACAAGTGGTTCCCAATAATGCTGAGGTAAAAGTCTAATATCAAAGTCGATTTCTCTGTATACAGTATTACCAGCTGAAACTTTAAATAATACACGATCACGTATACTTTCCACATCACCGTTATGACGATAACGAACATGCCCAGCTTCAAGTTCTGCTTGACTAAAAATAGAAGTTTTCAATGGCTCCAAATTAGTTCCCAATTCAATTTCTCCTTGACCTGGACCTTCCATTACTTGATAACTAAAAAGGATGACAAATAAAACATTAAAATATAAATTATAGTAAATATCATAAAATTTACTTACTTAATTTTATCAGAATGTATGTTTAAATTAGTATCAGCATAAAGATGATTAGTAGTTATGGTAGCAGCACCACCTTGTCTTAACATTAGTTGAGAATTATTTAAAACTTTAATAAATGGAGGTGATGACTCAACTTGTAGTTTAAGATCAATAGAATGTTTTCCATCAAAAACACCAAGCTCTACAGCACTAATTCTGTTTTGTTTACTATTATCTGAAGATTCATCACGATAAATAAGACTTCCACTATTAACATCTTCCTGTAATTTATTTATAAACATAATATAGTAATATACACTATTAACTAGTAAAAATGATAACATTTTTATTTTACCTGAGTAAATTTCATAACAGTTGTAAAAGGATTGTTTATAGTATTAAGAATCATACCATTTGAAATAGAATTTATAGTAAATATAAGTGAAGTAACTGGAGTATCAACATCTTTGTCTTGGCACTGTAGATTACGACTAGTAATGGTTCTGTCACTTCCAGATACAACACGCAAATTTTCTTCAGTTTTGCAACTTGGTGGGTTGTCATTAATTAATAATACAGATACATTAACTTGACCTACATACTAAAAATTGAACAATAGAAATAAGTAATTTTTATGCAATAAAGTAAGCTCAAAAACCTACTTGAAAGTT
Source organism: Daktulosphaira vitifoliae (assembly GCF_025091365.1). Lineage (NCBI taxonomy): Eukaryota > Metazoa > Arthropoda > Insecta > Hemiptera > Phylloxeridae > Daktulosphaira > Daktulosphaira vitifoliae. The sequence continues at coordinate 13,207,050 of NW_026099572.1, read as the reverse complement.
AGCATTTTTTGATGTTGCCAAAAATTTAAAATAATCTCTATTATTTTCTGATCCATCATGTGAGTAGGACAATGTACTGTCATATAAATCATCTTCAGTAAAAACTGTGACATTTTTTACTGTGTTGTTATTTATTAACAAATGTAAATAACCATGTTCTGGACCAGTTAAAATTTCAAAACGTAATTGATTAACACCAACACATTTAATTGATATATGTTTATCAGTAAGAGGGGATGAACTGCCTTCAACAACATCAAGAGGATGAATAAAAGCTGATACTGCTTGAGCTAATAGCACACTAGGTGTATAATCAAATATCAGAAGTTTAGTAACTATTGGTTGACATCTCGGTGCACTAATTTTCACATTAAAAAAATCTGTAGCTGAAGAATATGTATCATGATGAAGTTTTATAGATAAAAGACCAGATTCTACATCATTTTGAGTCCATAAATCACCATCTATTAAAGGATTATTTCTGAAAATTTGAAACAATATATAAATCGCAAAGAATAGAAAATGATAAAATAAAGAAAAAATTAATATAACTGAGCATTATTTATTTACTAAACAGATCATTATTATTAAATATTATGACAAAAACAATTTTGGATTATTCATAAGTGTAAAATAAAAATTATAATATCAAAATATAATGACTTATTATTATAGAAATTAAATTTCTAATTAACTTTATTAGTGCTATCAAAACTAAGAATATCTACAAATGGGTGATGGATTTCTGTGTAATATACATATTTTAATATATATTTTAAAACATGTATCCTGAGATCAAGTTTTCTACAGTATTATAATAATATTTATTGATTATAACTTTGAGTTATTTATTAAAATCAATAACTGATTAATTTGAAAATTTATTTTATGATGACAATTTATTATTAACTTATTTTAGTAGTAATTTAATTAAATTTATATTTGTAATAAATAATATCAATTTAAAGGTTAATTCACCTTAAATATAATGATGCAGTATGAGAAGTCTTAATTAGTTCAAAAACAATTGAACTAGGGTGTAATAATATAGGATGAGTTTGAACCTTGATTGATTTACTAGTAACTACTGTTTCACTAGATGCATTCCACTCAATTGGACCAAAAATATCAACTATCAGATGTACTTCAACAAAATTTAACTCAAACTTATAAGTATCTCCTAATTTGACTTTTCCAGCCCAAACTTCAAACTAAAATATATATTAAAATTAAATAAAACTCTTATATTTTAAATAAAACTTAAAAAACACCTTAAATAAGTCTCGTGTAGGTGATCCTTCACTATTATGAACATAACTAACAAGTTTTTTTTCTAATTGATGACTATTAAATAAATTTATTTTATCTTGAGCACGTTCTCCATCAACTAATTTTAATGTTCCAAACTTTGGATGTTTGACAATCTAAAATAAAATGTCAGTTAGTATGAAAATTATAATACACTAAAGTATTAGTCAAAAGTTTTAATTTAAAAACCTAGGATATAGTAATGCTATACAGTTATACAACTTTTTAAAAATAAATTAATAAATTATGATATGAAATTTTTAATGCATAGATCAACATATGATTTAAAACACCTCTCTATATTTAATATTATGCGTTATATTGAATAAATTTAACTCGAGTCTGAAAATCTACTAATGTAGCTATGAATACATAGAAAAATTGATATAAATTAAGTTAGTCATTCAGTTAGTATTATAATTTTTACAAGGTTATAAGTGTTTCATGAAAGAAAATTATAAGGAAAACATAACATCACATTTTTTTCCATCAATATTAATAGTAAACATTAAGAAATGTTTACAAAATTTGAGATAGATTTACTTAAAATTACCAAAACTTTAACAAGTACTGTTAAATGAATGTCACATTTATTTTATTACCTTAAATGATAATTCTAATGAAGGATCATCACTATTTGTTATAAATGTCAAATTTGTTGGTGCAATAATAACTGATGATTTGTATGCTAAAATAGCACCGGTATTTTGAACATAGGTCAAGGACAAAGTATATACAGAAATTTGTACAGTTGTGATTGCACTTGTTTTCTCACCATCTGATACCTATAAATTAATTAATTAAATTTTGTTTTGTTATTAATATACAAGAAAAATACTTTCAACTTACTTGAAATGAAAAACTAAAATTTCCTGTATCATTAGATGTATGACGATAGCCAATAAAACCATTATTCATTTGAGCAACAGTAAATGTTTCTAGTTTTACTCCAGGATTGTCTAAAATTTCTAAATTACCTCCACTTATATTCAATACCGATATAATAAGTCTTTCAGTACTTGAATCTTTGTCAATCACCAATATTTTGTCTTTATCAATTACCTTCCAAGTTCCCTATAATTATTAGTTATTAACTTGATGTCTATTATAAGAAATCATATTTATCTACTTACAAAATCACTAAAAATCAAAATAAAACTCATTATGAAGAAATGTAGCTGCATGCTAAATTACTTAATATAAACTAAAAACAGTGATAAAAAAATTATCTTTAAGCATTACAAAAAACAACACAAAAATATAAGCATTAATTTTATTGGTAAAAACAAAAATATGAAAACTAATTTGTGATAAATTATGAATAATTACTTGAGCTAAGCGCATATTATAATCAGGTGATAGTCGAACTATTGGTGTATCATTTTCAGGTGTAATGTTAACAGGTAAAACAAATCTTTGTTGTTCTTGTAGGTAATCTGGTAATACTAAACCTTCATTTGAAAAAAATTCTAAGTCAAGAGTTACTGAATCCTGAACACTTTCTGATCCATCATGTACATAATATACCTAAATAATGATGAAATTATATTAATAATAATTTAAATGTATAAATTTATTTACTAAAACATAAATTATTGATATTATGATTTGGCATGATCTGTTTAATTACATAAAAATACATAAATGAATCCAAGTTTTATAAATTGTATCCATAAAATTTTGTTCTTTACAAATTGAAAAATTTTAAAATTGATAATTTTTAAATAAACTTTTTCAGATTAAAATTATTTATATTCTATTAACAAATTTTTACTTCATTTTTTAAAATATTCAACATGTTAAATGACGTCACTGAACTTCCTGTTATTGATTTAGAATTTATAAGTATTTTTCCATGTTTAGCGTAAGGTTGAACAATATTGAATAAAACACCAGATTCTTTAACACCATAATGATTATAGTCCATGATAAGATTTATTGTTGATGTTGTAATATTAGATGTAGATCCTTCAACAACAATTAAATTATTGACTGACAATACTTCAATAGCAATTACTAATGGTATTTTTAACATTGCCTAGAAAAAAAAATATTAAGAAAGTTAATGAAATTTAACTAATTAAATATTTAAATATAATGATTTTACTTTATGAGTATCGATAAATTCTTGACGAACACACTGTGGATCATTGAGATCTACACAACCAGTACACTTGAAAGAATCAATTCCAATAGGAGAACAACCAATGTCAGGTGAATGTACACATGGTTTTTCAGTACAAGGGTATGACCAAACACATCGTGAAATTAATTTAGATGTATCAAAAGCATCTGGTAGACCAAGTGCACGTCCATCACTTGAAATACCACGAATACATCCTTTGAAGCTGTTACTAGCTGATAACATACCGGTAGCCAAAGCTCCACTTCTCATATTAACTTCTAATCCACCAACATAAAGCTAAAAAATTTGAAAATTTTAGCCAATCTTAATCATAATTAATTTTTTTAAAAACATACAATTGATGAAAGATCTAGATGTTTAGAAGGTTGAACTGAGTTGTTAAATGCTAATCGATATCTATGTTTTGGTGCATCAATAGTCACATCAATTCCCCCAGCTTCCATTGCTACATTTATAGAATGCCATACACCATCATTTATATTAACTTCAGATAGTAACTCAGAAACTCCAGAACCCCAATTTTGAGCAACACGAACTTTTCCATTAACAAGTTCTACACCTACAAAATCTACATTTGTACTATGTCTTCCTACAGTAGTACTCTTTTTAGAATTGTAAAGAATTAAGCCAGTTTCAGCTATAGTTTTGATAGAAAATTGCCACCTAAGAACAATATTTCAGTATAACTGTATTTATTTAAATACTAATAAAACAATCTACATACTTCACATTTGTTCGGGACGTTAAAACACTAGGTATTGCCATATAAGCACCATCTTCTAAAAATGATATACTAGCTTCTCTAGGTGCATCAAATTCATTAACACAGCTCCATGATACTGCATGAGAATCTGCTCTACCTATTCTCCAACGTGCTCTACTTAAAACATCCGGAACTGCATTATAACGAACATCTCGTAAACAACCACGCAATCCATTTGTATGACCCAAAAATAATTCGGAAAAATCACCTTGCCCACCAATGTACAATCCACCATACATATTTAATGCATAGAATCCAACTGGTAATTTTTCTCTATAGCAATGGAAAAGTTACATTTTAATTTGTATTAAATTGACATTATCTTAATTATTTTATCTTTTACCTGACAACATGTATTTTGTCAACAGCTAAATTTAAATCACCATCTTTACGTGAGATATTCACTGTATGCCAATTTAAATCATCAAGTCGAAGTCCTCTTGGAGATGATATTTCAGATTCACCAGCTCCAAGATTGATTTTTACCTTAAGTCTTCCGGCTTCTAGTAATACAAAACAGTAGTCTGTTTTGCCAGCTGCTAAAATAAGAAAAGCGTCCAAATGTTTTGTTCGAAATGCAAAACTTATATCAGTCATAGTCTTGGCATCTTGATACGGCACAGTCGCATAACTCGATCCATAGAAGGAAGCTAAAAATTAACCCAAATTATTAAACAGATTTAAAAAATAATTTGTAAAAGTAATCCAAATCGATAGTAATATTATCAAACCAAATCATAGTTAAGTTTAACAATAGTTCATCACTCACCAATCTCTGTAGAACCATAGTGTATAAAAGCACACAGGCCGATCAAAATTAGGAGGTTCGAACGATACTTTATCGATAACAACATTTTAATGGAGTCATTAATAATTATAAACCACTTAAAATAAAAACATTATTGGAAGAAACCCGCCGATGACGTGAGACGACAACTACGATCGGCGCCGCAGATGGCACAAGTTAAAAATACTACACAAACGCCCATAACGCACTTACTCACCCCTCATTATTCATTAACCCAGCTTCCGACTTCTTTTAAAACAAATGATTAATTTGTCTAAATTTAGACTTTTTTCTCTTATCATAGCTTCATAGCAAGGGCTACACGGATGTTGTTCCTGTTGTGTTATTGTACCTATTCATTCGCTCCTATTCGGATCAATCCCTTGGAGATAAAAACTAGTAGATATGTTTTACTTTCCATGACCCATCGTATGACTCGTTCACCGGTTACCTTAAATCCCTTCGTGAAACAAATTAATTCTATATATTTTGTTTTAGGATATTATAACAAATTAAAACTTATTTGCCAATTATTAGTACACTGCATATCTGTATTCATCTTGGATAATAATAATTTATAATTTTTTAATTGTTTTCTTTAATAATAAAGAATGTATTAATATACTTATTACTTATCATTTGTTTTGTGTTTAACTAAGCAAAATATTTTTTAATTATCATAAAATGTTTAATTCAAACTATATACATTTATTTATAGACAATATCTTACAACTTGTGGGAATAATAGTTGTATTAGAAATGGTATAACAGCGGTACTCACTACCCGGCACCTCAGAAAATTTTGTGCAGTTCGTGTTAAAATTAATTTTCTGAGGAGTACACTAGAGAGAATCGGAGTGATTCTTTAGTATGCGGTCTGTAGTAAATTTTTAATATTTATATTTAGTATGTTCTAAAAATCCTAGTGAGGATTGCTCTGCTACAATTTCCCGTATTTGTGCCTACTAGTTAATCCATGGAAGGGTGCAAATGGTTGCGCTTCCTTGAACTATAGCTGTTTAGCAAAATAGTTTTTGAGCAATTAACTTTCAAGAAATTGTTTTTTAAAGACTATAAAGTTATTGTGTAAAAACATTTCATTCGTGCATGGTTGCGCATTGATAAACAATTGTGTCATCTGCATCTAAGTTTATGAGTATTGCAAGAGCGGCTTTAGTTTTTTGTCTAAAGAGGAGGAATTTTTCTTTCAATAGGATTGTGAGAAAAAAAAAAGTAAATATTTTCTAGAAAAGGATGGCACCTCAAGTCCCTCTGCCACCACTGAAGTAATGACTAATTCTATGATTTAATCAAAAGTTCTGATTCAGAACACAGTATTTTAGTTTCGATATACGTTGCCTGATCATCTTCATAGATTAGTAGAGGCCGTTTACCGCAATTTAAGTACAAATAGAAAGTTTAGTACTAAACATTATAAACATTTTTTAATAAAAAATATTATGTTTGTTTCTTAGTAGTTGTAATATTAGTTGAATACTTCGTTTTAAATTATCTATCATAGATAACCTTTTTAAAATGTTTAACTTTAATATTGACACAGTCAAATTAAATAGTTAAATTTTATTTAAATATGAACGATAAAATGTTACAAGCTATTTATGTATAATTAATAAAAGTAGATAATGCCGTTAAAAAAAATCAATGTATAGTGTTATTTATTTATTTATTATTTTAGTGATTCAAGTAACAGGTAATGTGCGCCGTTATTTAAAAATTAACATCTACATCTAAATATAATTATTCTGTAATATAAGTCGATTATTTGTCGTCGGTATTTGTAAATTAAAAATAATCTATATTTCAAAAGTACAAGTATAAGTTTTATAATATCTTTAAATCTATAGTTTTAAATGAAAAATAGAAATTGTACAGTCACTGATTAAAATAATAGGATACGGTTATTTTAATCAAAATAAATAGTTTCTTTTACTATAAATTTTTTTTAAAAATTGGCATAAATAATTGACAAATATTAATTAAATAAAAACATTTTTATACCCAACAATAATAATAAAGATAATAAGCATCAATAACCCCTGCCAATAATTATAGTAAAGTTACTACATTTTATATTTTACACACTATTCTTTTAGTTATATTTGCTAATCGTCTTCAAATTTTTGATGTTTCAAAAATAATCTTGAGGACCACAGTAAAAAATAAAAGTGATATCATTACTTATAAATACTAATATTTATAATCAATGGTTATATCGAAATTATTGAGTAAATATATCGGGATATAAAATGTTTACATCACACAATTTTTTACATGATAACAAACTAAGTAGTCTAAAAATTGTTATCTTTATTCATTCACTCACGATAATTATCATAATTATATCTTAGATAAGTATAAAATATTTGATTATAATCATTAATTACTTAGGTCTGAACTTGAATTTTATTTCCATATATTTTTATACTGATGAATTGTAAAATAGTTATTTCTAGAATATTTAATTAAAGCTTATTAATTAATATTACAATTTTCAAATTGTTAAAAAAAATATATTTTTAGGAAATGTCACCAATCAATTCATTTAAAGATGACGTCAAAGAGTTACTTGAATTCGTACAATATTTTCCAGATTTTCCTAAACCAGGAATACTTTATAAGTAATTTTTCATTTGTTTGTATAAATTAAATTAGAGGTAGGTTATTATTCATAATTTTTAAATAACTCATGGAAGTCCTGTAATATAATCCTAAAACCCCAGTATATTATAATTTAAGCAACCTGTATAGTTTGGATGGGTCGCTCTTTAGGGGTGAGTTTGGTTAAGTTGGGTTCAATTTTGTTTTACAGGGGACTCATCCTCTCTTACACAGGTAGTACTATACAAGAGAAGACATTAAATAATAATATTGATTTGTTTTATATTTTTGAACAATTTAATTACTTTTAGGGATGTGCTATCTGCATTTAACAGTGCTGAGGGTGTTAATTTAATATCTAGAGTTCTTCAAAACTATGCTGAATCTTTAAGAGGAAAAGTGGATTGTGTAGCAATGTTAGAGTCACGTGGTTTTCTGTTGGGACCAATTATAGCATTACATTTAAATATCCCATGTGTACCAGTTTGTAAAAAAGGAAACTTACCAAATCCAGTTTTTGAGTTATCATATTCATTAGAATATGGTGAAGTAATGAGATTTTGAAAAATTGTGTTGTATCTGTTATGCATATTGATTCATGGAAACTGTTTATTTTAGGATACAGTGGTTATCCAACTAGGTAGTGTACAAAAAGGAAACCGTATAGTTGTAGTTGATGATTTCCTTGCTACTGGCGGTGAGTTTCTAATAAATATTTAACAACTATGATTCTTATAAATTGAAAAAATTTAGCATTTCAAATCATTTTTTTTTGTTCTCTATGTTGTACTAAATTCCCATTCTATTTCCATGATTACTGCAATAATTTTTTTTATATTGAGCGCTAGTTGTACTATTTAATTACTTTATTATATATTATAGTTTATTGCATTTACTTTACTTTTATTATACTAACTAACACCCATTATTCTTGTAATTAATACTATATTATCTTATTCTTATGTAATTGTGGAGCTATAATATTTTTATAATAAAAGCTAATAAAAAAAAAAATCATTTTTTAAAAATTACTGTCATAAGAAAGGTTTATAAAAAAAGTTGACAGTATTAATATTTAAATTTTATATAATACAATAATAATTGAATCATCACTTCTAAAAATCTAGTGATTTTGATTTGAGATGATCCTTACAAATCACTTTTTTTTTTCTAAGGTTGGAAAAATATAGAAAAAGTCACTTCATAGTTAATTTTGTTTAATAAAAAAACTACTAAGAAATTGGTATTTTTTTTTTATATAATTACAATACTTTGTAGAAAATATCTAAAATTCAGTATAATTTAATTTTTTTGCATCACTACAAATTATAAATGACACCCTTAATCAATACAACATGTACTGATAATTAAATAATTACTTCATCATTTTTATATAAATATTTTGACTAAATATGTTATTGATAAATTTAATTATTGAGAATGGATCAAGACAAAATTCAAATTTTAAGTTATGATAAGTTTTAATTTCCTTAAATTTTGAATTGATTTAAATGTACTTTATAGTATCTGCCTTTATTGAGTAAAAATAGAAAAACTGTAAACTTTTTTTAATTGAATGTGCTCTTATTAATTTACAAGCTAACATATTTCAAATTTATCACATACCAATGTATTATTTTTTGTAGTAAATACTTATATAATTGTATTAAATAATTATAATACATGTTATTTATTCCTGTTTATGTTTTTTTGAAGTTAAATTTTATATAAGTTCTATTTTTGTAATCTAAGCTAAAATTTAAGCACTGATTAAATGATTATTTCTCAGTTTGTTGGATTTCACACTTAGATTAAATATTAATAACTTGAGTCATGTCAATTTTGGTAAAAAAAGGGATTGTAATGTGTACTCTAATAATATCAATAAAAAAAGTAATCTTTAAAAAATGCTCTGACTTGAGTTAATCTAATTATTTAATAGTTTTTCTTTTAATAGGAACCCTTCAAGCAGCTACAACATTACTCAAAAATGCAGGAGGTATTGTTGTTGAATGTTTTGTTTTAATGGAAAAGTTAGAATTAAAAGGAAGAGAGAAATTAGATTGCCATATTACTTGTTTGGTTTCAGAATGATTATTTATTGTGATGACATTTTATTGTGATATTTCAAAAGTTCATTTTTACTATATTGTTGTTTGGTTATTATTATATTTTAAAATTAATATAATTTATACTATAAAAAGTACTTAAATAAACAAAATATTTGGTTAAATGAATTTTTATAAATACTAGTTTTATTATAATTTAAATTTATCAATAATTTGATAACTAAGACTATATATGTATATTGTTATGATATTTTAAGTATTTAGATAATTTAATTAATTTATAGTAATAGGTTGTTCATTTTTATGTATATGCATGATGTTGAACCATTATCTAAAAATTATATTCTAGAATATTAACTTTATGATACTGATAGTTGAGGATATTTATGAAAATATTCATACCTGTTTATCTTTTTCAAAATCAGTGTTATAGAACTTTAGTTTATATTTTGTACATATTATAATTTTGTGATGATTGATTTTATTTAACATTGACAGTAATTTAATACATTTTATTTGTTTTATATCTCAATAGTTAATTACCAATATTTTTGAGTTAAGTTAAAAATCAGCCCATGCATATATTATTCTATTTCACATTGTTTTAACTTTGAAAAATACTATTGCATGAAAGATTCGATGTAAAAAATAATAAAAGCAAATATTTTTTAACATTCGTATGCTGAATAATTGATAAAATGAAAGATAAAAGAATTTAATTGTGAATGATGAATGTTTAAGATTTAAAAATTGTAGCTCTCTAAAATGTGTAGTTCCTGGGTACGTGTACCTAAAACATTCATTGAGTGCAGTTTTTGATATTCTATAAGCAACTTTAACAAATATTATGAATTAAATTCATATTAACACTAATACTGAAAAAATATTTAAGCACATTTGCTCATGAATACCTGAAATATTGTATTTTACCAGTAAGGCACGTTATATTTTTATTTTCCCCTCTTTTTATGACGTATTTAATTACTAGAACTTGAAAATTTCTATGAAATGTTATCTCCTGGCTGATAACATTGTTGTTAATTTATCTTGTTTGTTTAATTCAATTGGATTAGATAAATAAAACATCAGTGATAGCCGTAAGAAGGATTATGGAATCTAATAACACTTACTTGCTTTTTTGTGCAAGTGCATTCATTTGGTCTATGGTTTGAACTTTTTTTTTGGTAATTATAAATATCAACTAGATTGTCAGTACTAAATATAACTAAATAATTATACTCTTCTAGTGATAAAATATTAAATTATTTAAGAATAATTTAAAATTTTTGAATTTAAATGAAATAAAGTACGTGAATGTATATATACGTACATTTTGTTGGAAGATTTTATGACAAATTTTACGTTTAAAATAGTATTAAAAAAAGCGTTAACACAGATTACTTATGAAAAAAATTATTTAGTGATAGTTTTGTATTTTTATTACAGATAAACTTATTTTTAAGTTCAATATTTGTAAAGATAATTCAGTGAGATGGCTGTTACTAGTTTAGAAGAAGATATTGCTTGTCTTAAGGGTTATATTAAATCATATCCAGATTTTCCTATTCCTGGAATTGTATATAAGTAATTTTTCATATCAATAATATTTAATAAAAAAGTAATTACAAACTTTTTTTTTTTATGTATTCAATAATTCTTCAAGAGTAACGAATAATATTCAAATTATAATTATTTAATATAGTTTTTTTTATTTTATTTTTTTTGGGAACGTCTTTAAATATCAATAGATTACATTGTATTTGTCCATTACAGTTAAATATAGAAATCTTATGATTGAAGTCAAAATTACAATTTAAAAAACTAAATACATTGTAATTTTTAATACATACAATTTTTTCTATAAATGTTGAAAATCAATATTTTGAAAAGTTAATTTATCCATTTTTGTCTTATATACGATATAGTCTAATTTAAGACATTTTAGATAATTTTTTTATCATTACATTATTTTGCTTATATTTTGTCAAATAAATTTATTTTATTTTTTTTAGAGATATATTTTCGGTATTAAATAATTGTGATGGGTTTCAACTATTAAATAAAATTTTAAAGAAATATGCACTTGATTTAAAAGGAACTATAGACTGTGTTGCCATGTTGGAAGCTCGTGGCTTTCTATTAGGTACTTTAATGGCCTTATATCTTAATGTTCCTTGTGTTCCAGTTAGAAAGAAAGGAAAGCTACCTGGTCGAGTAGCACAATTAGAATACATTTTAGAATATGGAAAGGTAACTAAAATTTTAAACATTTTTATATTTTAAAACATTGAAAATTAAGGTTTTAATTTAGCAGTTATATTTGTAACTGAAATTTCATTGTTTTTAAAAGTCAAAGAAATTTGTAATTATTCTGATGTAGAAAATAAAATAACTTATCTTATTTTCTATATACGGAAAAAATTTTCTCATAAAATTGTTCTATTTCAGTTGTACTAGCCTTAGATATACAATATAAGTTTTATAATAGAAATTTGAGGGATTCAGCCACCTTCCAACCTAATTTTGTATCAAGTCAGTAAATTTATCCATTTTTTATGTGAAGAACAACAAGTAATAAAAGGTTTTATACACAAATTAAAAGTGTTATATAATTTGTTTTTGGAAATTTTCATTAAAAATTTGTTGACTAATAAAACAACATAATAATCTTTTGTTTTCTTGGCTATATATTATATTACAGTATTCATTAGACAAATAGTATACTTTTTAGATGGTTGTATTTTTAATTATGTAAAATTAGGTACCTGTTTTGTGTTAGTATAACATATTGTATTGCCTGAGGCCTACAATTTTTTTGTTTTATTATTATATATATATATAGTGTGTGTCTCAGACCTAACAGCCATTTTACCTTAAAAAATATTTCTAGATTTTCCAGTTAGGTCTGAGATACCCTCTAAATTCTTAATCAATTGTGTTAATATTTAAACCATTTATTTAGGATGTGCTAGAAGTACAATTAGATGCGATAAAAGAAGGTCAAAGAACTTTAATTATTGATGATTTATTGGCTACTGGTGGTAATATATTTCAATTATTAATATTTCTATTATGTTAATGAAATTTTGTATAATAATAATTTTATGGTAAAAAGGGCAAAAAATGTTTTGATTTTTATTTTTTAAATTACTATAATTGTATTTAACATTTACTGGTTTAACCAAAATTATATTAAAAATACTAAAATCTATAAGAAATGCTTATTTTAAAAACTCAATTAAAAACAGGAAAAAGTACTGGAAGAGTTAGATAGTATTTAGATTGATAAATATAAATATATTATTTTTTAATGTTATTAATATTTGTTTAGTTGAAGTTAACTATTTTGTTCTATGCCGCTTCGCCGGCAATTAGTATATAAGGGACCCCCGTTACCCCTTAAATTTAAGATATTTTTTGAAGAACTTCAATATATGTGGTTACTTGATATTTAAGTATTGTCTACTCTCGTTACTTATTGGATATACCATTAGCCGTCTCCCCCAGGTGACCAACTCCCATTTTAATTATAGTGATTTAAATAGGACTAAGGTAAAACGGCCTTTTAGTGCGGTGCACAACTAGCCGTGTTACTACATTATAGCTGCCTCATACAAAACAATATTATCTATTTTTTATATACAACATAATAGATGTCTTTTTACTTTTTACTAAAAAATCGACTTTTCAAAATAAAACCAGGATAATAATTATTCTGGTTTATAAATTATTATACACTTATTAAATATTAATGTATAATATATACACTGTTTATATTATATGTAACAAAAACCCATTTTTATAATGAAATTTATTGTATTGTAATATAGATGAATTTTAAAATGTATATTAGTAAATAACATGTTGCAAATAATAATTTGAGATATATTTAAAAAGAATTATTATTTAATTGAAGGGTTATTGTCTTATTCTATAGGCAGACATTGTTTTTTAAAACTTTTTGTAATCTATCAGTTTTATTTGGTTCTTCAATGTCATTAAGTTCTTAAAGTCTTTTATTTAAGCATCTTCATCTTTTAGTATTTTTGATAGTATTTGTATGTAATAATTATATAAAAATACTAATATTTGTTGTATAAGTGGCTAATAAAATACATTAAATAAACAAAGGATGAAGCTTAAAAAATCCTTGTATTAAAAAAAAAACATTAAAATAATTTCTACTACTAATGATTGTGTTATATGAGTCTAACATCTAACTGGTTTTTTTCACAGACTATAGACAACACATGACACAATGACAACAAATATAAATAGATAACATAATACATATATATATATATATACCATAATATGCTGACTATTCCCTATAAATGTCAACATTTTGATTATTACTGTTTAATTATTTTCAGGAACTCTTCGAGCATCTATCGAACTACTGAAAAAAACTGGAGCTAAAGTAGTTCAAGCTCTTGTTATTATGGAGTTATGTGATTTAGAAGGCCGTAAAAAATTAGACATTCCAGTGAAGTCATTCGTTCAATTTTAAATTGTGATTAATTTCAAACATTTTTTTAAATTATATATTATTATGTTTTTATTTAAAGTATTATATGTATTATATAAAATTACTTTTATTTATACCATCTAATAAAATAGAATCATTAGTTACTTATAATTTATCTAATGATCAATAGTTTGTATTTGACATTCTTGAAATTTAATTGGATATACAAGTTGATACGTTTATCATATTCTACTCAGTTATAAGATAAAAATAATTTTCAAAAATATCTTTTTTAGCTAAATGCATGATTTATCAATTGATTATGTATTTCTCGGGTTATCCTTTATGGAATGATATTAAGGTACATTTGTACCTTTTATGGATGTCAACTTTATTTTTTAATATACTTATACATATTTAATAATATATACATGGAAACAAACATATTTAACTACATCATAAAATAAAATAATTTAATTGAAAACGAATTTTGGATTGGTACTTTGGAAGTTATAAGTATTTAAAAATGTAGACTGGTGGTGAAACGCAGGTATATCTATTATTACCATTCGACATTTGTCAGCTGCATTCCTCCTTCCTAGGTATAAAAATTTAAACAACTTCAAAAGTCGTGGTCTAAAATTTGTTATCTATTAGTTTTTTTCTATATTATAAGTTAGTTTTGTATGTACTTAACTTATGTAAGTTGACACCTTTACAAGATATAAGGAGTTAACTAAAAAGTTCTTAACAACTGATAAATCGATAAATATATAATAACAAATAAAATAAAAACCCAGCACAGTGAGGACGTGCCGTAGTTTGGCCCAGTATAGATGATATCTATGTGAGAATAAAATCACTATCATTAAAAATGCTTTGTGGAAAAGTTATTTTTTCTATATACATTTTAAGTTTTGGACCCCTCTGTATAAAGGGAAATGGTTCGATTTAAAATAAAAATGATGTCGAATGGAAGATGTATATAAATAGTATTTCTCATAAAAAAATTGTATTGATTTCTACATTTTTTAAAATGTTAAAAATGTAAAATATAAAAACGAGAATTTTAACACAAAAATAGCATACGGTAGCTAGAAATAATGTTAAAAATGCTGAAAAGAGATGGAGTTGCAACTACAGAAGGAAAACTGTTATATGAATTGTATAAAAATGAAATAGCAATCATAAAAATTGGAGATATTCAAAAAGTTCAAAATAAAGACAGATATTAGACAGGGATGTGCATTATCACCTTTTATATTTAATGTCTACATTTAAAAGGCGATTGATATTACAAGAGAAAGGACACAGCTAGGAATAAAGATAAATGGTCACAGAATAGACATGCTGAGATTCTCGGGTGACATTGCAATAATAGCAGAAAATGAAAATTTTAAATAAAATGTAAAAATCGTAGATAGCTATTTTGTAGAGTAGATTTTAAGAAAAATGTATATAAAAAAATTATTATTATTAATATTCAATAGTAAATAGTCTGTATCATTTTAAGTTTGTGAAAAATTGAATTTTCATGTGTTATTTTACAGTATTAAATATTGAAATACGTGTTTAGACAAGGACAAAAGAAAAGTAAGATATGTAGTTTTATAAAACATGGGCAGCGTTTGATATCGTATAACGAATACAGAAAAATTAAATTTTTTATAAAATTTTAAAATGTTACAGAAATTTATCTATCAAACATTAACAAGAATTTTTTTCACTAAAAAATGGCTATTTTGAATTTTTTTAAAACATTTTTGGTAAATTTGTATTTAATTATAAAAATTATATAAATTACATTATTATTATAGCCCTCAAGTATATTAACTATAAAATAAATATAGTTTAAAAAAACTAAAAAACACGCTTTTAAAGAACATCGAACTAAAAAGATCAAAATAATTTTTAAAATAAGCGTAAAACAATAATGAACGAAAAGTACTAGTATTATTGTTTTACGCTTATTTTAAAAATTATTTTGATCTTTTTAGTTCGATGTTCTTTGAAAGCGTGTTTTTTAGTTTTTTTAAACTATATTTATTTTTCACTTTTTAGTTATATGTTATGTTAGTAGTTACTATCAATATCATGGTTGTAACTAGTGATGGGCATAATCGAATGATTTCGATAATCGAATGATTAGTAATCGAGACATTTTTATAATCGAGTGAATCTCTCGAAAAATCACTCGAAGTTAAAATCGTCTGGTCCTATGATAAGAATAATCAACTATTATTATTTATCGAGAGAATCGAAAAATTATACGAAATATGAATAAATATACCTATAATAAATAATTATTAATTTAATTTTGCTTTTTTTATTTGTTGGTGTTTATTTATAATTGATATATTAAACTATAATTTAGGAATAATAATAACAATAATATATTAATAATGCATTATTAATAAGTGCTTTAAATAAAAGACAAGTTGTTTTTTTTTTTTATTTAATAATTATTACCTATATTTTAAAAAAACCGATAACAAATTTAAAAATAAAAACATAAGATAAGGTAGCAATAGCCTGCTTGACCATCATAATTAAAACACCTAATTGATTTTTCATAAATTCACAACTAGTGAGAGAATCAGAACTCAGTAGTTCAGCCAGTTCAGGACAAAACTTTGTTCTAATCGTCACATACTTCCCAAAAATGTGACAGATAAGGTGTTGCCATGAGTAGCGATTGAACGAGTTGAAAATAAGACTCGAAGTCAACAATTTAATAATAATTCGACTATAATTTATGCTAAATAAAAACTTAAAAATAGTATTCTCTCGTTTCATCGTTTCATGGACATCATTCGAAATAACTTTTATTCGATTATATACATTTCAAGATCAAGAAATCATTGTTTTTATAATAAACGAGAAATCATTAGAAATAATCACTCGATTATAGAATAATCAATATTATTCTAATATTATTTATTAAAAAAATCAGAATATCTCGATTATATAATTGATATGATTTCAATAATCGAAATATCTCGATTATTTTCATAATCGAGATATCTCGATTATGCCCATCACTAATTGTAACGGGTAAAGGGGAATCAGGGTTCGATTCCGGAGTGGGAGTTTGAGAAACAGCTACCACATCCAAGGAAAGCAGCAAGCGCGCAACGTGGAGGTAGTGACGAAAAATGTCAATACGGCAATCATCCCCCGTAATCGGAATGAATACACTATATATCTCTTAATGAGAATATAGCGTATTAATATATAAGTTTTAATAGTAATTAAAATATATATATATATATATATATACATGTAAAGCTACTTAAGTACTTAAACGTATCATGCACGAGATATAGCTGTGTTTTGTTGGCGGGCGGGGCGCGAGGCATATATGGCGGGATCGGCGTCGGCTGTAGGGATATATAAATGAATATTAACATATACGTATATATAAATATTAATATATACATATATATGTATATATATATTAGTATTAACTGCGATGGTAAGAATATATAATCTTCGCATAATATCGCGGCACTTTTGTTGGCGTCGAAGACGCGATGACCGGCGTGATCCTCGGGCGTCAAAAGGTTAGCAGCGTTGATGGCGACGGTGCGTGAGTGGAGATCGGTTTGTTGACGTTATCACTTTGACAACGAGAAGAAAACTACAGTATCATTAGTGGCGGGACGTCGTCTATATGGCGACGGCTGATATAGGTGGCTTGAGTCGTGGGGTATCGTGTATAACGAAACGACGTGGAGCCGTGTCAATCACAATAAAAATTTGTTATATATATATATATATATATA
>NW_026099572.1:13150441-13188774 GCF_025091365.1 Daktulosphaira vitifoliae | reverse complement strand
ATATCTCTTAATGAGAATAAAGTGTATTAATATATAAGTTTTAATAGTAATTAGAATATATATATATTTAAAGGGACTTAAGTACGTAAACGTATCATGCATGAGGTATAGCCGTGTTTATGTGGGCGGGCATGGCGGAGGGAACATTATACACGAGGCATATACGGCGGCAGAGGCGTCGGCTGTAGGAATATATAAATGAATATTAACATATACGTATAAATATTAATATATATATTAATATTAGCGGTGGCGGTAGGAATATATATTCTTCGCATAATATCGCGGCACTTTTGCTGGCGTCGAAGACGCGATGTCTGGCGTGATCCTCGGGCGTCAATAGGTTAGCAGCGTAGATGACGACGGTGCGCGAGTGCGGATCAGTTTGTTGACGATGTTATTTTGACAATGGGAAGAAGACTACGGTATAGCGGCGGGACGTCGGCCGTGCGGCACTTGCTGGACTTTGCACCGCGTCGTTTTACGCCGCGGGGCTGTGTCAATTACAATAAAAATTTGTTATATATATATATATATATATAATTGATGATAAGCGCGCGTCTACGGGTTGGAAAATATTGTTCTCTACGAGTGGTAAGCGGGGTGGGGCGAATGCGTTACAACAGTTTAGTCTCAAGGTCATACACGACGGGATACGCGACATAATAACACGTGCCGCGTGGAGTTACAAACTTACAAACGACAAACGACAAACAACAAACAACAAACATACACGTGAAACTAATATAAGCGTGTTAAAAACCAGCACGGGGGCTCGATGCACAGTGGTGACACAGCATAGTTGGATCAAGTATAATGATATCTGACAGTGATTAAAATCACTATCAAAAAAAACACTTCGATGCAAATCTTTAGAAAGTGTTTAATTTTAAACAATTGGTGGATTATTCCAAAAGCTACATGATCTGCTATTTCCTCATTAATAAACTGATTAAGATAAAGTATGTCGAATGAAAGATGTTTATAAATACTACTTCTCATGAAAAAATTGTATTGATTTATACATTTTTTAAAAAGTTATAGCATTTTAAAGTAAAAAATGTAAAATATAAAATCGAGAATTTTCACACAAAAATTGAATTCGGTAGCCATTTTTACCGTGAAGACCAAATAAAGTCCGAAATTTTATTTTTCAAAATAAAGTACATTATATTAGCTTTAATTTAATATACGTATATATAAAAGTGTCAGACTTTCCGGTACACTTTTAAAAGTTAAGTTGAAAAAGTTGTCATTTTAAATCCTTCTTGTAGGCAGGTAAAGGGTCAGATTTATAAAAAAAATATACCAAATGAAAGGTAAAGACATCATACATCTATAAACAAAAATTATATTGATTTGTTCATTATTAAAAAATTATGGCAGTTTTAAGTAAAAAAAATTGAAAAAATTTCGAAAATTAGTGATTTTTAAATTAGTAATTTTTTTGGAGATATCCTCCATTTACGAGGGAAGTTTTTCCAATTTTTGAGGGTAATGTCTTTAACTAGTTAGGATTTGTGATCTTTTGACGTATCGTTGAATCGGTTTGGTGAGAGCTGAAAAAAAGTGGTAATAGACACAAAAAAAAAAAAAACACATCATAGTAAAACTAATACCTTCTCAGCTTCGCATCGAAGCTAAAAAGTTAACTGGATCAAAAGTTATTTAAGTTATCAGTGAATGATGGGCCACTCTCTGTATTTTTTCATGTCGTCAATTTATTAAACTAATCCGAAATATATGTATAAAAATGACTTTAATAACTTGTACTTCTGTTTCAAACTTAAATCTTGGGGCGTTTAGACATTTTTAGAAAAACGAATCACTTATCACCTTTACGTACGCACGCCGAAGCTGAACTACAAAACATACGCACAGGAAAGAGCATTCTCATACATAATAAACACACGTTTAAAAATAAATATAGTTTAAAAAACTAAAAAAACACGCTTTTAAAGCTCATCGAACTAAAAAGTTAAAAATAATTTTTAATTTTTTAGTTCGATGAGCTTTAAAAGGGTGTTTTTTTAGTTTTTTAAACTATATTTATTTTTTACTTTTTAGTTTCATGTTATGATAATAGTTACTATCAATATCATGGTTGTTACGGGTAACGGGAAATCAGGGTTCGATTCCGGGGAGGGAGTCTGAGAAACGGCTACCACATCCAAGGAAAGCAGCAGGCGCGTAAATTACTCACTACCGGAACGTGGAGGTAGTGACGAAAAATGACGATACGAAAATCATCCCTCGTAATCGGAATGAATACTTTATATCTCTTAATTAGAATAAATCGTGTTAATATATTAATTTTAATAGTAATTAGAATATATATATTTATACAAATAATGCGACTTAACTACGTAAAAGTATCATGCACTAAGTATAGCTGTGTTTTATGGCCGGGCGGGTCGGACTAACGTTATACCCGAGGTATAAACGGCGGTAGGAATATATATATATATACGTAAGGCGCATTAGACGCGGGCGTTATTGGTCAGTCAAAATAAAAATTTGTTTACATATATATAATATTGATGACAAGCACGCGTGTACGGGTACGATAACTAAAAATAAATTTTTATAGGAATAGTGTACCGTCGTATTGTGAGCGAGGCGTGGGGAGGGGTGAATGCGTATAACAGTCTAGCCTAGACGACGGAATATGCGATAACGCGTGGCGTTTGGAGAGTTACAAACATACATACATACATACATACATACATACATACATACATACATACATACATACATACAGGTGAAACTAATATAAGCGTGTTAATAAACGTTAAGACAGCGAAGATAAGATTAAAGTGCATTGGTTATCGCCGGTTAACCGGTGTATATGTCAACCTAATTGTTTCAAATAACCGATATGATGTTTCAATAATCCGATTTATTTTCAATGTTCTAATATACGGCCGGTCCGTCCCGGGACATTTTGTTTCAATAACGCGATTGTATCAATTATCCGTGTTTCTAATAAGCGGCTTCCACTGTATTTATATATACGTATATGTTAATATTCATTTATATATTCCTACAGCCGACACCGCTGTTGCCGTATATGCCTCGTGTATAACAATCCCCCCGCCACGCCCGCCCACAAAACACAGCTATACCTCGTGCATGTTACGTTTACGTACTTAAGTCGCTTTACATGTATATATATATATTCTTATTACTATTAAAACTTATATATTAATACGCTTTATTCTCATTAAGAGACATGTAGTGTATTCATTCCGATTACGGGGGATGATTGCCGTATTGTCATTTTTCGTCACTACCTCCAAGTTGCGCGCTGCTGCTTTCCTTGGGTGTGGTAGCCGTTTCTTAGACTCCCTCTCCGGAATCGAACCCTGATTTCCCGTTACAACCATGATATTGATATTAACTACTATCATAACATGAAACTAAAAAGTGAAAATAGTAATAGTTTAAAAAAACTAAAAAACACGCTTTCAAAGAACATCGAACTAAAAAGAT
Organism: Daktulosphaira vitifoliae; assembly: GCF_025091365.1. Classification (NCBI taxonomy): domain Eukaryota; kingdom Metazoa; phylum Arthropoda; class Insecta; order Hemiptera; family Phylloxeridae; genus Daktulosphaira; species Daktulosphaira vitifoliae. The sequence continues at coordinate 13,185,282 of NW_026099572.1, read as the reverse complement.
CAAAATAATTTTTAAAATTAACTTAAAACAATAATGAGCGAAAAATACTAGTATTATTGTGAAAAAAAGAGTGGGTGCTTTGTGCCATATTTTTCGTATATTGAGCGCCCGATCCTTTTATCACAATAATACTAGTACTTTTCCTACATTATTGTTNTGCTTTTTTCCACAATAATACTAGTATTTTTCGTTCATTATTGTTTTAAGTTAATTTTAAAAATTATTTTTAACTTATTAGTTCGATGTGCTTTAAAAGCGTGTTTTTTAGTTTTTTTAAACTATATTTATTTTTCACTTTTTAGTTTCATGTTATGATAGTAGTTAANTTAAACTATATTTATTTCAACTTTATATTGCTTTTTGAAAAATATACCCATTATTACAAATATTTGGTAAATGGTATATTCATATCCATTTTATCCAATATAATTCTTTACTTCATTTTAAAATACCGGATAAAGAGGAGGTTAGAGTAATGGAGTTACCGATTTTCATAAATTTTATGTGAATAAAATTTATATTGAATGATTTATAAGTATAATTCACGAATAAATACTTTTTATAGTTAATTTAAGTTTTTACTATTTGTAGTTAACTATAAATAGTAATTACATTAAGTATGAAATCGATATTGAATTATGTAGTATTGTAAATTTTATGAAGATAATATAAAAAATATTTTTTTTAACACTCTGTTTAAATATATGATCTGCAAATATATATTTAGTGATGTTGTATTAACGTAATTTATGTTAATTAGTTAATTTAAAAAAATCCAAAATTTGTACCCAAATAATTTATTTTTCTATTAACTTATATCTAGTTTTGATTTTAATCTCCAAAAATTCGTTATGTACATAAAAATAGCTTTATTACATTATAATATAAAGTGTACCGAAATTCAATGTATTTACTGTAAAGATAAAAAAATTGTTTTAACTGTAAAAAAACTGTTTTAAAAAATAAAATTATACTTAAATAAAAATACAAGAATTTAACTTTTAACCTTCTAGTTCAAAAAAATTTCCACTATTTTTCGTATACATTCTCAAAGTTAAAATAACAACACAAAAAAGTTGATAAATGTGTATTTATTGGATGAATTGGATGTAGTGGTCTTATAATAAAATTTTAACTTTTATTGAACTATTTAAATACAGATTGTACATCATTTTAAAACCGATACAGAACTGTTCTCATACATATAAACCATATACACAAATAAATCAGGTACAAAATACATGTATCTCATCTCTAAAAAACATAAAATACTAAAAATACGTAATTTTCTTAATCTTTATCAAAACTTTTTTAATACAAAGCTCATAGAAAATATGATCAAATAGAAACTAGTAAATAGAGTAAAATAAATAAATAAAGATGGTCCCTGGTATCATTATGTGAGCGTAAACTATAAGAATGTAATTTTTAAAATTTTATTTATGAAAGAATCTACATTCCTTCATAACCCTATAAAATTTGAAACTTGCAATAACATTGTAGACTATAAATCACACGAGAGCCATACTAAGTATGTAAACTTCATTACAATTTTCAAAAACATTGTATCTCATGAAAGGAAAATATCTAAAGAAATTATTCAAAATAAATTATTTTATTTCGTTCATTTTTAAAAAAGTTAAAAATAATTTTCTGACATTTAAAATTGTAATTATTGGTGGATTTATCTTCATTAACAGGGAACAAGGTAATTTTTTTCAATTTTTAAGGATTGTTCTTAGCTATTCAATTAAAATTCTTAATTAGTTAAAATAGGGACTTTACTCTCTCCTAGTTTTAATTTATCTGCTTATTATAGTTTACTCCGAAATTCATGTGATAGTGGTTTTGCTTACTAAACATTGTAGTTTTATATAGATTTTAAGCAAAAAAAGAAATTATTATATTTAATAAACATTTCTTCAGCCTTAGAAAATTTTCTGGGTACGTCACTGGTTTACCAATATATGAATAATTATTTTGTTTTTTTTTTGTGTTCAGATTTTGAACAATTGTTATTACTATATCAGAAAAAGTTAATTCAAATACCAATATTTCTCAGAAGTATTTCGGTAGATTACTTTTATTTATAATTTTAGTAATTTTTAAATACTAAAATTATTTTTTTAATACGCAAAAAATTTTTCCAACTGTACAAACAATGTTTTATTGCTCTTTTAATTATAGTCTGATATAGGTATATTAGCAAAAAAATGTATTTTAATAAACTAAAAGTTGTAATAAAATTATTTGTTCGTTATTATTTTTGATTAAAAAGTTCAAAATAAATTTATAAATATTAATATATAGATTAGGGTGTCCCTTATTTTGAAAATTTTGGAAATTCTTCGGGCTCACCCCCCAAATTTATGTGTATACATATAAAAAGTGGCTACAAAAAATTCCAGGCCGATCAGATAAGTTTAACCCGTGCCGACTTGGGATTGAAAATCGGCTAAAAGGGGTACTTTTTTAGTTTTTAGCAATTAACTCGTAAATTAGCACTCTCACAAAAAAAAATATTAAAGCTAAATTGTAGATCTAATTGTTTTGTATAAATTAAGTTCTTACAGTTTTTCTTTTAAATCCATTAGTTTTCTAGAAAAATGTCAAAATATATAATATTTCGTAAAATTGCCGAAATTAGCATATTTACGAATATTTTATCATATATGACGAACCATATGTGATACGACCTAATGTTTCATACAAAAATTGTTTAAAATTAAATTTTACGAAATAAAAGTATTAAGTACAAATTTCATTGAACCGATCGTTTTATTGCTATAGCTGAATTAACTCGATCATATTACGATTTTTACTAAATATATGAATTTTATTGCTTAATTTAAATATATTTCCTTTATATTGTAAAGTGATGTATTTGTTTGACTTAAACTCATAATGATACTTACTTCTCAATATTATTGTATAAATTAAAAAAAAGTTACTATATAAAATACAAAATGTTAAATTCAAAATAATTCACAAATTATAACAAAAATATACATTAAAAACTATGTTTTAATGTTTTTTTGTTGCAATTAGGATATAATATTCTATGCTCTTGAACACACAGTGTAAAAGTAACTCAGCTTTTTCATCGTTTACAGTTAAACTTTCATGAAAATCTTCCATTACCTTAACCGCTTTATCTGCAGAGTCATTTACTACTTTAAGTGAACATACAATTTCTTTTTCGTGTAAATAAAAATTATCAGTATTCCAATTACTTGGATCCAAATTTAAAAAATTAGTATTGATATCGAATCGTTTAAAAAATTTCATACTGCTTTTTGACAAAAAAGAAGCTACAGTTTTTTCTAAAAAAAAATATCAATCACTCAATAGTCATCAAAAAATAAAGATATCAAAAATTATTATACATGAAAATGATTTGTCAATATGAACCGATGAAAGAATAAAACGTTTACTAGGGTTTATTATTGACTCATTATTAAGGGATACAACCATTAATTTTTTTATTTCGGTTGAAATGGAATCGTCCATTTCCCAGAAAATATTACACTCGCGAATAGTCAATACTGCTTTTGCTCTTATAGTAAGATTAACAATTCTTAGGTTATAAAAAAAAACTTTTAGAACTTGTCCAATGGATGGAAGTTTTGAACCTAAAATTTGAGTAGTCAAAGACCCTATTAAAAATATTTTATTGTCATTTCTTAATACTACGGACATTTTTACGTACACTAAAAGAAAAACACAATAGGAAGCAGTTCAACTTAATACGCGATGTGAGCGACTAAAGTGGTATAAGTATAAGTTCACTATATCTATTGCTGCGATTTGTAATAAATTTACGATTTCCAGAGTTATTTATAATTTAAAAATAATAACAATACATTAATTCAGTCATACCATAGTATTATCGCCGTACTTGTACGATAAGTGTTGTAATGAACCAGATGATAACTAACAGAATCTAGCATTAAAATTCATATATTTAGTAAAAATCGTAATATGATCGAGTTAATTCAGCTATAGCAATAAAACGATCGGTTCAATGAAATTTGTACTTAATACTTTTATTTCGTAAAATTTAATTTTAAACAATTTTTGTATGAAACATTAGGTCGTATCACATATGGTTCGTCATATATGATAAAATATTCGTAAATATGCTAATTTCGGCAATTTTACGAAATATTATGTATTTTGACATTTTTCTAGAAAACTAATGGATTTAAAAGAAAAACTGTAAGGACTTAATTTATACAAAACAATTAGATCTACAATTTAGTTTTAATATTTTTTTTTGTGAGAGTGCTAATTTACGAGTTAATTGCTAAAAACTAAAAAAGTACCCCTTTTGGCCGATTTTCAACCCCAAGTCGGCACGGGTTAAACTTATCTGATCGGCCTGGAATTTTTTGTAGCCACTTTTTATATGTATACACATAAATTTGGGGGGTGAGCCCGAAGAATTTCCAAAATTTTCAAAATAAGGGACACCCTAATATAGATTGAGTAGTAACTCTAGAATAGATTATTATATTATATATGTATTACTAACTATATTTAATTATTCAATTTTTACCCTAAAATAAAGTTAAAATAATTTATAAAAAAATTATTGCTTAAAATACTTATGATTATTTACTTATTTTACATATATATTCTATACATATACACGTATAATATGACATACAGAGTGTTGAGTAAGCAAGGGAAACATATCAATTGTTACAAACATTGAGAACGTTAGAAAAGCGTTTTCTTGCTTACTGAGTACTCTGTATGTGTACTATAGTTAATCTAACGACAATCCTCAACCAACAACTAATTGCGATATTTTTTATAGGGAGACAATTTTAAGGTACCAACCCGAAGCCCATTAAGATCTTAATTCGCCCCTGATACATTGGTAGAAAAATGCGTATTGAAAAAATAAAATATTTAGTTCCTTACTCTAAAAAAATACTTTTTCAAAAGTTGTCATTGATCACTCATAATCTTAGTCGTACTATTTTCTATTTTAGAAGTTAATTAAATATGTATGTTTTCATTAAAAAAAAAACCTAGCACGGGTGAGTCGCGGCACAGTGGTGACGTAGCATAGTTGGATCAAGTATAATGATATATGACAATTTAAAATCACTATAAATAAAATTCGCTTCCATGCAAATCTTTAGATAGTATTTAATTTTAAAAAATTGTTGTATTATTCCAAAAGCTACATGATCTGCTTGTTCCTTATTAGGATAATTAAAAAATATTATTTCTCGTAAAAAAATTGTGTTGATCCATACACTTTTCAATAAGTTATAGCATTATAAAGTTAAAAAAGTATAAAATAAAATCGAGAATGTTCACACAAAAATTGAATTCGGTGGCCATTTTCACCATGAAGACAAAATAAAGTCCGACATTTCTTGTTCCCATAATAAAGTATATTACATTAGCTTTAATTTAAGATATATATAAAAGTGTCAGAATTTCCGGAACATTTTCAAAAGTCAAGTTGAAAAAGATGTCATTTTAAATCCCCTCCTGTGGGCAGGTTAAGTGTCAGATTTACAAAAAAAAATATACCAAATGATAAGTAAAGACATCATGCAACCATAAAAAAAAGAATGATATTGATCCATACACCTTTCAAAAAGTTATAGCATTATAAAGTTAAAAATATAAAAAAGAATTTTTTTAGAAAAATCGTAATTTTTTTTATTAAGTTTGATGTCTGTTTTCACCATGAAGATAAAATAAAGTCCGAAATTTTTTTTTTTCTATAATAAATTATAATACATTAGCTTTAATTTAAGATATATATAAAAGTGTCAGAATTTCCGGAACATTTTCAAAAGTCAAGTTGAAAAAGATGTCATTTTAAATCACCCCCTGTGGCCAGGTAAAGAGTCAGATTTATAAAAAAAAGATATACCAAATAATAAGCAATGATATCATGCATCTATATAAAAAACCAATACCTATCGCATCGAAGCTAAAATAAAACTGATGAGGTTTGTTACNAATTATATTGATTCGGTAAGTTTTTAAAAAATTTATGGCAATTTTAATTAAAATTTTTTTTAAAAATTTCGAAAATTAGCGATTTTTAAATTTGTAATTTTTTTGGAAGTTTCCCCCATTTACGGGGAACGAAGGAAATTTTACAATTTTCCAGGGTAATGTCTTCGACTAGATACGATTTGTGATCTTTTGACGTATCATTGAAAGAAATCGGTTCGGTGAGAGCTGAGAAAAAGTGGTAACAGACACAAAAAAAATACNAATGATATCATGCATCTATATAAAAAACCAATACCTATCGCATCGAAGCTAAAATAAAACTGATGAGGTTTGTTACCTTACCTTACCTTAACTTTCCTAGTTATGACGAGGACGGTTGGGTTGGGTTTGGTTGAACGTTAAGCTTCTAAGACTATTCTTGACGTTTTACTTTGTGATAATTTACTATAAGATTTTTTCTGTATTAATTTTTTTCTTGCATTACGTTATTATTCGTTATACAATTGTAGCAAATAAAATCGTTTGTTTCCTCATACTTAGACATTTCAATATTGCGCCACCCATCAACATTGTTCGTTCAGTTATACAGTTGTAATATACTGTATATATTACGATATACATATGGTAGTTAAGGGGCGTAAGGGTGGAGCCATCCACAATTCTGTGAGTATTACATTATTTTAAAACCTTCTAGATTTTAACTCTAGTTGTGTTACTACGGTTAATATGGCGAAAATTATTGTAAGATTTTGCAACGAAAACTATTGTATACAATAAATGTTTCAATTTCTCCTATTTTTTTTATGAAAGAATTGGAAGAAATAATGGAATTAGATAAAATTTCCATATACTAATACCTAAAGTGTTAATGTTCAAAAATGATACCAACAAATGCTAAATTTGAATTTCTGACCACAACTAAAGTTAAAATACGCACACGTATGTGAGTCTAGTGAGTAACAAAGTGTACCGATAGAGACTTTTAGGATGCGTTACTTTTATATGATTGATTTTGAAAAATACTGAATTCGTCATTTTATCCCTTAATCTTATAAGAGGGTACATGATTAACTTGAAAAATATTTAATCATTTATTAATCGAATAATAAATACTACTCAACAATGCCAAAATAAAAATTCTAAAAAAACTGTTATTTTAGTAGAAATTTAGTATTCAACAATAAAACATCAAGTATATATAAATATGACACTGCAGTATATTTATGGCAACAAGTTGAATCCACAAGATTTGTACTAAGAAAAGAAACAATTGACAGAATTACTTTAATAAGTTATAATATCTTTACATGGAAAAAATGAAAGGTTAATAAAGTGACGACTCAAAACAGTTGGAATAATTGAAAAAATAGTTAACCGAATATTTAGTTATTCCAACTGTCTTATTTGCAATTGTCACTGTATTAACCGCTTATTTGGTTATTCTAACTGTATTTTTATTTCTTGAAGGTTAATGCATTTACTATTTTTAGATAAAACATGTTTTATATGTAATAAACATAAGAAGGCTGGAGACTAGCTCATGTTGGAGCTGTAACCACTCGGAGGACGACGCTTTACACACTCTGTGGCGGTGTCCCAGGTGGGAAACTATGCGCCATCAAATGCGGTGCCAGATTGGATATGGTGAGGAAAATGATATTATATCCAAAATGTTGGAAAATAAAGAAAATTGGTTGGCAGTGCAAGTATTTGCAAATACGGTAATAGGAGCCAAAGAAGAGTTAGAAAGGGAGATGCAACGGCAGCAGCAGGGGCGACGGGATCTGTGATCCGGCCAAAGAATACGATGGAGAATGTATATAGAAGACAAATATTGTATATAGGATTACAGGAAATACGTTGTTAGAATACAATTATCATGATTTGTAAATAACTTAGTAGTATGTACCGATGTAAATATAGATCAAGCAGATCGATTGTATTGTAAATAGTTTAAGATAAATGTAAATATGTTGATTTTGCTAATAAACGGCAACGGCCTAACCGGGGGAAGTAATGCCTAACGGCTGGTTCCCCCCGGAATGGCTACGGTTGCATATGCCCGAAAAAAAAAAAAAAAAAAAAAAAAAAAAGAANTTATTTGCAATTGTCACTGTATTAACCGCTTATTTGGTTATTCTAACTGTATTTTTATTTCTTGAAGGTTAATGCATTTACTATTTTTAGATAAAACATGTTTATATTTGTGAAAATTTTTATTTTTTGCAATTATAAGCCGAAATAACTCAGTTGGTAGGCTACAAAGTATAAATCCAGGATTCATGGTTAAAATACCACACTGATAATTTCCCTTTTTGAGCATAAAAATGCTGAATTAAGTTGATTAATGATTAAGTAAATGAAATTCATGATATTTATTGACAATATGAAAAAAGTTTCTGTAGCTTTTCATATTGACTTACAAACAATAACTAAAAATGCTTTTTTATTAAATTGTAGTTACTGTTGTAAGATTTATTTAAATGGCTTCCTTTTTTACAGAAATAATTTTAAATGTTGAAAAACTTAAATAAGACACTCTATCTATAATAAAATATAAAAGTATGTTTTTCAAGATACTTGTATATTTTGAAAAATTGTTTAATTTTTAAATAAATAAAAATATTTTTAGAAATACATTGTTCAGTGATCTATATAAACAATATAGAAATTCAATAAATAAATTTAGTATTCTATTTATATGATTGATTATGCAAAATCATATATTATTCTTAAATAAAAAAATTATAATATTACTTTAAAATTTAAATTGTAGTCGAGTCTATATATTTTATTGTAGATTATTTCTCGATATTTATTTTATTTTTCTATAAATTGCACCCAGAGAAAAACCTCGATCTATATAATAAATTCATTGTTCAATTTGATAAATATATCATTACTATTGAATCAATGATATATTTATCAATATGATATTTTTTTTTCTTGTCTTGAACAATAATTATTTATAAGAATAGTTATTTTGTTCGTATTAATAAAACATTATCATAAACCCTTGATAAAATTTCTCTTTCAATTTTGATTGAGGTTTTTCTTTGGGTGTGGTTAAGAATAGTAAAGACGCATAATAACTACCACAATTGAATTACAGTAAATTGACATAGAAAATTATAAACTATATATAAATACTTATTACGAATAAATAAATTAAATTTAAAAACACTTATGAAACTATACTTAAGAATGTGTAACTGTATGTACAAATTGAAACGATCAATTAATATGTTATTATATCAAAAAAACCACTTTAGGTATTATGGGAAATAAATACAAAAAAATTGATAAAATTTTTGCAAAAAATGAATTAATTAAAAAGTTTTAAAATATTTACGTAAGAATAAAACGACTTTTTTAATTGAATTTACAATAAAAGTAAATTAAAACCGCATACAGTAGCGTCGTGGCATAGTGTTAATTGGTATCCGACAGTAATTATTATCACTAACATAAATGTTTTGATGTGAATCTGAATTGATTGGATTAATAAAAATTAATTAATCAAATTATTTATATAAATAATATATTTATTAAAACAATTGTGGGATGGTTTTTTTATATTGCAGACACTTCAAAAGTTTTAAGTTGATATTGGTTTTAAAATGTCAGACTTCCGGAACATTTACAAAAATTGAGTTGAACATTTTTTTTTACACATGGTGTAATCTATTTCAAACTCTTCTTGTACTTATATTATTTATTGTATTTTCATAAACAGCATATCAATAGAAAATTTATTGTCTTAACTATACTTTTAAAGAATTTCATTAGGATCTGTGTATTTTTGAAAGAGTAATTGTAAATAAAAAAAGGGTCAAATCTTTATTCGACACTGGTCAATAACATGTAACTAGTAGTTCAGGTATAATGAATATTTTTATACCTTGTAAGAAAGAGTAGTGCGACAGAGAAATACATAATGATAAAAATAATATAACCCACACTTTATCAATAGTCTACATTTAAAAATGTTAACCATATTATAATAAAAAAATACAAGTTCAAAAGATGTTACCTTATAATGGAAGAAAAATGGGAATTGAAAATAATTAACTACTTATAAATCAAGAAATAAATAAAACTAAACAAAATAAAATCTTTTTTCTTAGAAATTACTATTATTATAGTAGAAATTTAGTGATGAACGATAAATCAATCTTTCTGTATTTGCTAATTTTCTTATATTTTGAATGAAAATACTTAAAAATATAATGAGTACTTGTACTGAATTTGTATCAACCCATTAATAATTATTGCAAGAAACGTGCTCAAAAAATAGTTATTTTAAAATTTCAAAAAAAAATTTTAATTAAAATATATTTATTATAAAAAAAAAAACCCAGCACAGGGGGGTCGCGGCACAGTGGTGACGTAGCATAATTGGATCAAATATAATGATATCTGACTGTGATTAAAATCACTATAAAAAAAAACCCAGCACAGTGAGGTCGCGGCATAGTGGAGATGTTGCATAGTTGGGTCCAGTATAGATTTAATCTGACAGTGATTAAAATCACTATCATAAGAAACGCTTCGATGCAAATCAGTAGATAGTGTTTAATTCTAAGAAATTGGTGGATAATTACAAAAGCTACATTATCTGCTAGTTTCTTATTAATACCCTGATTAAGATAAAGTATGTCGAATGAAAAAGGGATTATTAAAAAATATTATTTCTCATAAAAAAATTGTGTTGATTCGTACACTTTTCAATGAGTTATAGCATTATAAAGTTAAAAATGTAACCAACCCAACCCAACATCAACTCCTATTTCCTTAATTATATCCAGATTAGTAATTATTTTAATTATATATTATATAATTTTTATAATTAATTATTTTCAAATTATTATTGATTTTTAATATGTTAAAAGTAATCATTTTGAACCTACTTCTTTTTGTTCTTTAAAGTGAAAGTTTTAATAAAAAAAAAATGAATTTATTACCATAACTTTTAACTCAACTTGCAAGTTTGAAATAAATATTATTAAATAGAAAAAAATGAAATTGGTAGATTATTTCAAAAACAACAATAACACTTATTCCCTTAATTTTACCCCGATTTATAACTATAATATATGAATACATAATAATTACAGTAATTAAATTGAGTATGAAAGTGGTATTCAATAATATAATATTGTAATTTTTACGGAGATATTATAAAAATAAAAAGGAGTTGTATATTCATATACTTTTAATGCGTATACAAATTTAAAGGAATTTATGCAATACTTTTTAATAAAAAAATTTTGTTACTTATGAATAAATACACTAAACAAAAGGAACTTTCATCAGAAAAAAAATATACTTTTCTAAATAAACTTTTCGTGATGTTTTCAAATGTGCAATTAAACTTTTTCTATTACTTCTAAGTTTTAATATTATTACTTATTATTAAAAAATAAGTATTTACATATAAAAAAAAATAATTAAGAACAAAAAAAATTGTATTAAATTAATACTGATTTTGATTTTTAATATGTTAAAGGTAATCATTTTGAACCTATTTTTTATTGTCTTTTAAAGTGAAAGTTTTAATGAAAAATACCTTCTCAGCTTCGCATCGAAGCTAAAAAATGAATTTGTTACCATAACTTATAGTTCAACTTGCAAGTTTGAAATTGACATTATTAAATTGAAAAAAATGAAATTTTTAAGATTAATATGCAATCTGGAAATTTTATAATTACTAATTACAGTACATTTGTCAGAAAAATTCGATTTTTTTACATTTTTATCGTAATAGATAACTGAAATAGAAAGAATAGTAATCATATCCTAATAACTTTTGGTGTTTAAAAAAATTCTGCAATTGAAATATTCAGAACTTAATTAATTTTAATAATTTACTTTAATTAAATGAACCAATCAAACCAAAGTAGTTAAAAAGATTTACTCAATTGAGCATATTATCAAAAATATAATTATAATTGTAAAACTCCATCGTTAACTTCAGGTGAAACTAAAAATCATTTTTTTTTTAAATTTATGATTTATATAGCAAAATATTACTAAAAAATTTGGCATATTATAGACTGGTAGTAGCACACAGAAATAGAGTTAAAAAATTAATAAATTATAAAGTAAAATTATTTACTTTTGTAGTTGAATACTTTTATCATATCAAATTTAATTCGACAATAAATAATTTAAGAATATTAAAAATTAATGATTTTAATTGTTTGTATGGACAAATCTAGTTAAGCTACTTTTTATTTGAATAAGGAATATTTTTTTGATTTTTAAGAGTAATAACTTAAACTAATCATTAACTTAAATATCATAAACTTAAATGAATCATTTGACGTATCGTTGAAAAAAGTAGGTCTAGTGAGGGTTGGCAAAATAAATCGTAGCCAGAAAAAGAACCACATAGTAAAATAATATTAACATGAATATCAATTTCTTCTCACGAGGGGAGACTATAGTGATAAGATCCTTTATATTTATTGAAATTATTGAATCTAAATGAGATAAATATCAAATGATTTGAAAATTCTATTCTAACTCAAAAAAAAAATGCAAAATTTTAGAAGCCACAAACGGATTTGAACCTCGTACCCTAGGCGTTAAAGATCAAGGTGTTACCCATTCGGCAACTATTCGTTGATTTTTGTTGCATGATAAAATTGGCTATTTAAGCTAACTCAAATTTAAAAATTACTTTTTCGACTTTAAAAAAGTAAAAAATGTTAATAAGTATAATATCATATGTCTTATGAACTTTATTCTATGTCAATGAAATTATATAATATTCATGAAAGTCAGTTTATTCCCCTAATAAAATATTTTAAAATAAAATAAAATACAAAACCTAGAATTTTAATAAAAAATAGCATATTTTTAAATACGGTAGCCTTTTGCGCATAGAAGATAGGTCGTCGGGACAAATTTTTTTTTTTCATTTAGTAGTACATAAAATAAGCTTTAATTTGATATATGTTTAAAGGACGCAGTATTTCCGGAACATTTTCAAAAATTAAGTTGAAAAAGTTAGTTTTTGTAAAAAAGTTGCTATTTTAAATCCCCCCTGTGAGCAGAATAAGTGTTAGATTTTCAAAAAAAAATGATATCAAATGAAAGAAAATTACCTAAGGTTTCAATATAAAGAAATATTATTTTGATTAGTTAATATTTGAAAAAGTTATGGCAGTTTTAAGTACAAAAAACATCGTTATAAAAGGTGATTTTTATCGCAAATATTACATTTTTTTTATAATTTCGACAGCCATTTGCACATAGAAGATAAGGTGTCGGGACAAATTTTTTTTTTTCATTTTATAGTACATAAAAAAAGCTTTAATTTGATATATGTTTAAAGGACGCAGTATTTCCGGAACATTTTCAAAAGTTCAGTTGAAAAAGTTCTATTTTTTATACAATGTTTCAAAGTTTGAACCCCCCCTATATAAGGGGAAATTGTCTAATTTTAATAAAAAGTATGTCAAATGGAAGATGTACTTATAATGTATTTAGAAAAAAAAAAATTGTGCTGATACATGCATTTTTCGAAAAGTTATAGCATTTTTAAGTTGAAAATTAAAAATTGAAAATCGAAAATTTTAACACAAAAATAGTGTTTTTTTAACTACGGCAACCGTTTACATGCAGAAGATAAAGTGTCGGGACAAATTTTTTTTTTTCATTTTATAGTACATAAAATAAGCTTTAATTTGATATATGTTTAAAGGACGCAGTATTTCCGGAACATTTTCAAAAATTAAGTTGAAAAAGTTAGTTTTTGTAAAAAAGTTGCAATTTTAAATCCCCCCCCATGAGCAGGTTAAGTGTTAAATTTTCAAAAAAATTATATCAAATGAAAGGAAAATATCTAAGGTTTTAGTTTAAAAAAAAATTATGTTGATTTGTTGATTTTTGAAAAAGTTATGGAAGTTTTAAGAAAAAAAAGTGAAAAAAATGACAAAATTTGTCGATTTTTAAATTTGTAATTTTTTTGGATATTTCCCCCATTTGCGGGGAACGAGGGAAAATTTTTAAATTTTTAAGGGTAATGTCTTCAACTAGATACAATTTGTGATCTTTTGACGTATTGTTAAAAGAAATCGGTCCAGTGAGAGCTGAGAAAAAGTAGTGACAGGCACAAAAAAAAAAATAAACACATCATGGTAAAATTAATACCTTCTCAGCTTCGCATCGAAGCTAAAAACGCTTCGATGCAAATCTTTAAAAAGTGTTTAATTTAAAAAAAATGGTGAATTATTCCAAAAGCTACATGATCTGCTATTTCAGCATTAATATCTTGATTAAGATAAAGTATGTCGAATGAAAAAGGGATTATTAAAAAATATTATTTCTCATAAAAAAATTGTGTTGATCCATACACTTTTCAAAAAGTTATAGCATAATAAAGTTAAAAATGTAAAATACAAAATCGAGAATTTTCACACAAAAATAGCATTTGGTAGCGATTTTCACCGTGAAGATAAAATAAANAGCATTCGGTAGACATTTTTACCACGAAGATAAGTCCAGAGGACAAATTTTTTTTTCCATTATAAAGTACATTACATTAGCTTTAATTTAATATATATATAAAAGTGTCAGACCTTCCGGAACATTTTCAAAAGTTAAGTTGAAAAAGTAAATTTTTTGTGAAAATGTTGTCATTATAAATCCCTTCCTGTGGGCAGGTTAAGTGTCTAATTTACAAAAAGATATACCAAATGATAGGTCAAGACGTCAAGCATCTAAAAAAAAAAATTATATTGATATGTTCATTTTTGAAAAAGTTTCAAAAATGTTAAAAGTTTTTAGTAAAAAAAATTGATAAAATTTCGAAAATTAGCGATTTTTAAATTTGTAATTTTTTTGGAGGTTTCCCCCATTTACGGGGAATGAGGGAAATTTTTTCAATTTTTGAGGGTAATGTCTTCGACTAGATACAATTTGTGATCTTTTGATGTATCGTTGAAAGAAATCCGTTCGGTGAGAGTTGAGAAAAAGTGGTAACAGACACAAAAAAAAAAAACGCATCATTGTAAAACCAATACTTTCTGAGTTTCGCATCGAAGCTAAAACACGATTTTAACGTAGTCTAAGAAGTCATTAATTATTAAAAAAAAGGAAAGCAAAATTTTTAGTAGACGAATAATTATTAGACTTGCCAAAATATTGTGTAATACAATATAATCTTTTTTTATAATAATTAATTATTCAAAAACTTGTTGAATACATACAAAATCTATCGATGAACATATAAATTAATTCGTATCATATGGTAAATAATAGAATATGTTTTGATTCAAATTTATTGTCTTTTAGAAAATCGAATTAAAAATATTGTTACAACAAAGATGTTTAACACGCTGTATAAACACTCTATATTTAAACGAGTCATTAGTAATATACAGAGTGATTGTTTTACTATGATTATTTTACTATTGTTTTACTATGTAAAATCTTTAAAAGTAAACATAAAATTATTTTTTCTTTTCAGAAGATAAGTATTTTAGGTCTATGACTTTCAAAAAAATAATTTTTCTTATTTCACCTAAAATCGTGGAAACTTTTTTATAGAATCATATAAGTTTAACCAGCATACAAAAAAGATACGATGAGCTTATTATGAAAATACTAGTTTAAAAGTTGTTAACGATTGGTCATTTTTTTATACTTAATTAGAATCTGGAATCTATTCAAAAATTTAATGTTTTAAGGAGAGAGATAAAATAAATTATTTTTATTTTTAATTTGTAAAGCATAAGGCATTATTAACTAGAAAAAAAAATTATTTTATATTTTTTAAGATATTTTAGAAGTCATAATTAAACAATCACAGTTTACATTTGTTATATTGTAGAGTATAAATAATTCGTTTTGCTTTGTTTGCTTAGAATTTTATTCAGTGAGAATCTTTTATAAAGTAATTTTATTTTGGTACAACATTTGTTTGAAGATAATTGTGGAAATACAGCATAAAAAAGAAAAGAGGAAAAAAATAGAAAAATGGTTTGTACATAATAATGTTATATAATAAGTCATTGTAACTAAATTAATATTTTAAATATTTTGCAGAAGTATCCGGTTGTGTTGAGTTTGTGTTTGCTTATTTTTTTTGGTAATAAAATTTTTTTACTATGGGCAAAAAAGATTTTTTAAGTTTTTTTTATGGAGATAAAAAATAACGTGTTTTTAATGGAAAAAATACTGATTGTAAGGTGACAATTTTGGAAGAATGTTACCATGTCTTTTAAACGAGAATACTAGAAAATATTAAAATTATATATATGAATATTGAAATGTTGAATTTTTTATTTACGATGAAAAATTGTACACACTGATTTTAGGCAAAGGTATGTAGTTAATAATACAAAAATATAGTGTCGAGGCGTCATAAGAGACAATGTCTATCCACTTAAAATATGATCGAATCAGAGATGGACTGGGCACGATAGTAAGATTGTACCTGAGGCTGCTATCTATACAGCATTGAAAAAAATTTAGATTTTGACTTTTTCTCTCTAAGTTGTATTTCGTTATTAAATATTTAAGATTTATAAATCCAATTCAATATATTTCATAAATTTAAATTTTCGATGTACATATTAGCTATTTCTAATTAAATTTTCAAAATATTCCTGAAATTCTCCGAATTCTAAACATATATCAAATTAAAGCTTATAACATGTACTATAAAATGAAAAAATAAAATTGTCTCGACGACTTATCTTCTATGTGCAAATAGCTGTCGTAGTTAAAAACCTGTTATTTTTGTGTTGAAATTTTCGATTTTATATTTTCACCTTTAAATGACTATAACTTTTCTAAAAATGCATAGATCAATACAATATTTTTTTCATAAATACTTTATGTTTACTTCTTTTATTTAACATGTTTTTTTTTTAAATTAGACCATTTTCCTTTATACAGGGGGATTTAGATTTTTTAAAATATGAGTAAAAATTAGAACTTTTAAAAATGTTCCAAAAATCTCCAAGCTTTAAATATATGTCAAATTAAAGTTTACAATAAATACTATAAGTTCAAAAAAAAAAATTTGTCCCAATATCTTTTCTATGGGAAAATGACCGTCGAATTTAACGAATAATGTAATTTCTGTGTAAAAATAACTGTTTAACATAAAACATTTTAATATTTAAAACTGTCACAAAAAATTTTGAAAAATGAACAAAATAAAATAGTTTCCTTTTTTTATTTTGAAACGTTAGATATTTTTCTTTCATTTGATATAAAGTTTTTGAAAGTGTGTCTCTAAACCTGTCCACAGGGGGGATTCAAAAAAACAATTTTTGCATTCAAGTTAAGCATCTTCAATTTAATTTTAGCTTCGATGCGAAGTTGAGAAGATATTGGTTTTACTATGATGTGTTTTTTTTTGTGTCTGTTACCATTTTTTCTCAGCTCTCACTGAACGGATTTCGTTTCACTCAACGATACGTCAAAAGATAACAAATCGTATCTTGTCGAAGACATTACCCTCAAAAATTGAAAAAATTTTCCTCGTTCCCCGTAAATGGGAGAAACCTCCAAAAAAATTACAAATTTAAAAATCGCTAATTTTCGAAATTTTTTTAAATTAAAATTGCCATAAATTATTTAAAAACTTACCAAATCAATACAATTTTTTTTATATAGATGCATGATATCATTGCTTTTTATTTGGTATATCTTTTTTTTATAAATTTGACCCTTTACCTGCCCACAGGAGGGATTGAAAATGACAACTTCTTCAACTTGACTTTTGAAAATGTTCCGGAAATACTAACACTTTTATATACATCTTAAATTAAAGCTAATTAAAAAGCTTAAATTAACTTTATCATGGAAAAAAAAATTTCGGACTTTATTATATCTTCATGGTGAAAATGGCTACCGAATGCTATTTTTGTGTGAAATTCTTGATTATGTATTATACATTTTTAACTTTATTATGCTATAACTTTTTGAAAAATGTATGGATCAATACAATTTTTTCATGAGAAGTAGTAGTATTTATATACATATTTCATCCGACATACTGTTTTTTTAAATCCGGACCATTTCCCTATATAAGGAGGAGAGTTCAAATCTAAAAAATGCATATAGAAAATAGAACTTATTCAACTTAACTTTTGAAAATGTTCCGGAATATCTGACACTTTTATATATATCTTAAACTAAAGCTAATGTAATATCATTTATTATAGAAAAAAAAAAATTCGGACTTTATTTTATCTTCATGGTGAAAATAGACATCAAAGTTAATAAAAAAAATACGATTTTTGTAAAAAAATTCTTTTTTATATTTTTAATTTTATAATGTTATAACTTTTTGAAAGATGTATAGATCTATATAATTCTTTTTTTTATGGATGCAAGATATCTTTAACTATCATTTGGTATATTTTTTTATAAATCTGACTTTTTACCTGTTTACAGGGAGGGATTCAAAATGACAACTTTTTCACGAAAAATTTACTTTTTCAACTTAACTTTTGAATTTGTTCCAGAAAGTCTGACACTTTTATATATATCTTAAATTAAAGCTAATGTAATATGCTTTACTATGAAAAAAAAAATTCGAAATATAGATTTTCTCTTGGTGAAAAAGGCTACCAACCCTAACTTGACCTCCTTTTTTCAACGATTCATCAAATGATTACAATTTATATTTAGTTGAAGATATTACCCTCAAAAATTGAAAAAAAATCCCTTAATCAAATAAAATGTAGCTTTACTAGATTTAGGCATACAAAAAATTTAAATCATTCATTTAAAATATTTTTACAGTATATATTGTCGAATTAGATTTGATATGATAAAAGTATTCAACTACAAAAGTAAATAATTTTACTTTGTAATTTCTTCATTTTTTGCAACCACGGAAGGAAAACTGTTATATGAATTGTATAAAAATAAATTAGCAATCATAAAAATGGGAGATATTTTAAAAGTTCAAAATAAAGAAAGGTGTTAGATAGGGATGTGCATTATCACCTTTTATATTTTATGCGTATATTTAAGAGGCCATTGATATTACAAGAGAAAGGACACAGCTAGGAATAAAGATAAATGGTCACAGAATAGACATCTCTTCGAGATAAAACTACTTATTAAATAACGATATTGTTCGTGTTTTTATTTGAACTAAAGCCGGTCATTGGAATATTAATAATTTTCATGGAGAAATCCATATTCATATCATATTTAGTGTTCTGTTCTTTTTTTATAAAACACGGGCAGCATTTGATTTAAAAAAAAAATATGTTGAATGAAGATGTATATAAAAAATATTTTTCATTAAAAAATTGTATTGAAAGTTCTTCTTTTTCTTCTTCCTTGCCTTAATCCCAACTACTTGGGGTCGGCCACCCTTATCCTAAACTTCCACTTGACAAGATCTCCCACATCATCTACACTTACATCAGCTTTCCTCATTCGCATTCAATAGTATCCCTCCATCTCTTTTTTGGTTTTCCTCTATTTCTTCTTCCTTTAACATTCGTTTCGATAATTGTTCTTTTAGCTTATAATCCCTCTCTCCTCATAACATGACCAAACCATCAAAGTCTATTTTATCTCATCTTATCCACTATGGAAACTACACTTATACTCTCTCTTATATGTTCGTTCTTTATCTTATCTTCTCTAGTCACTCACTTGTCCATCTAAGCATTCTTATCTTTGCTACACTCATTCTCTATTCTACTTTCGTGTCAATTGCCCAACACTCTGAACCATACATCATAGCTGGTCTCATTACAATCTTATAGAATTTACCTTTCAAATTCATTGAAATTATTTTATCGACTAACACACTCGACCCTTCTCTCCACTTCAACCACCCATACTCAATCTGGTATTTTACATCCTCGTTAATACCACCGTTCTTTTGCACAACTAATCCTTAATACTTAAAACTATCCACCTCTCTTATTGCGTCCCCGTTCATTAAACTCACATTCTATATACTTTGTGTTAATCCTACTTATTCTTAATCTATTTTCTTCAAGAGCCGATTTCCACATTTCTAACCTTTGATTAATTTCCTCTTTATTATCTCCTATTAACATTATAATTAATATTTCATACTAATTTAATCTAAAAGTCCCTCGTTCCATGAGATATTCTCTAATGTCTTTGTTGGATATTACTCATTCAGTCATTTTACAAAATGCTCTTTCTACCTTTTTTACACCTCATCATCACTTGTTAGTATCTTCTTATCAACACTTTTTATACACTTTACATTGAGATAATCTTTAAACTGTTTTTATCTTACTCTTGCAAGTCTATAGACTTCATTTTCACCTTCCTTTGTTCTTAACCAATCATACAACTCGTCATACCTTTTAAACTTGGCCTTAATTACTGCAAACTTGGCTTCTTTTCACAAGCGTTTATACTCCATCTAATCTTCTCTCCTTTTGCTCTTTTGCCATACTCTAAAATGATGTTTAACTAGTATTAATATTAGTGTATTATTTGTACAATTATATGAATTTTTATTTACGTTGCAATTATAGGTAACTCGTACAGTTTAAATATTAAGGACAGTAAGTTAAAATTAGATCTACTTTTAATATCAATTTATACATTTTTAAAATAATTTGGAATTTAATGAAAATTTATTAAAAAGAATCCAATTAAAATTTTTGACTAAATGTGGTATTGTGTAGTTATATAATAAAAATTGATCCCTTATGGTTAATATTATTTAAAATTAAAACTATATTAAAATTATTAATTTCAAACTATAAATACCTTAACTATATGTGTATGAACGCAGCGCCGGGTGGCATTCACGCGGGTTCGTTAGCATTCGTGGTTTTATTTTGTCTTAAGTATTTGGCTATGTTGAGGATAAGGAATAAGGTGAGTGGACTGTATGAATAAATGTTGAATGAATTTACAATATATATATAATAAATGTATTATACATTAATCATAATATCTTATATACACCATTGTGGATAGGGGGGATTTAATACTAATGCTACAATGGCGTTGATATAAACAAATAATAAATTATAAATGTGAGTAAGTCTTAAAAATAAGATGAACAAGCATTATACTTATCGGCTAGTTGAAACAGTGGATGATAATGTTGTATATTGAAAGGATCAATTGAAATCAAATGCAAGTAGTTGAACAACGTGTACACTATGCTGTGTAAGATATTTTGATGTATCTCAGAAAATATGTAGACCTAACGGCGATATACTGAGCGCACAAGGGTGCGACAATCGCAAAGGTGATATTTTACTTTTACAACAAAACTACTGTTTCGTAAGGGCCATAGAACTTAAAGCTGAAAAGCCCTAAGATGGCGGCGATAATTCAGGCATAAAGAAAAAACCGACAACAATTCGATATAGCATAATGATAGCATATTGATGTGTATCTAACAATATGCTTTGCCAAAAATTCATAAGCTGGAAAATAATATGAGACCTATTATGTCAAATATTAATGCTCCAACTTACAATTGGTCTACACACTTCATGAAGGTAATTTCATCTATTCAAAAATTCTATAGCTTTTCAGTTAAAAATAACATTGACTTAGTTCAAAAATTATGTGGTTATATTATAAAAATAATGATAAGTTAATTTCTTTTGACATAGTAGCTTTATTTCTAAATAATCAAATAGATATAAAAATTGGTTTTCTTAAAGACTAGCTAAAGGAACAAAACTCAGAACAGAATAAAATAAATGATCTTATTAATTTTAAAAAGTTATGTACGAGTCAAAATGTTTTTGCTATCATCATTTTTAGCAGAACTTTTTATTTGTAGGTTCGATACAAATTTAAAATACACCTAAGATTAATTTCCAAAAATTTGGGATAGGTATGTAGATGATATTTTTGTAGTAATAAACAAAGATTTTAATATGGAGGTCTTTATACAACATTTACAACAAATTCTTTTAGCACATCAATTAAACTCACAAAAGAACGGGAAGTAGATGGAAAAGTTCCTTTTTTGAATTTATTAGTTAAAATAATAAAGGGAAACTAAATTTTGAAATTTATCGGGAATATACACACGTTCAAGTACATTCCAAACAATTTGAACTACTGCTTGCAACACTAAATGACAGCATTTAATAGTATGGTTTATAGATTAGTTAATATTCCGATGATTAAAATAGATTTTGAAAAAAAACTTGGGTTGTAAGAAAAATAACTAGATTTAATGAGTATTACGAAAACATAATTCACAATTAGTATGAACAAAACAGCGGTATAAAGAAAAGAGAACAGCTCTTTTTATATTATACGGATATTTCAAACGGAGTAGCTATAGTTTTTAAGAATTTGGGAATAACTTTAGTAACATCTGAGAGTAATAATTTCAGAGGTTTACTAGGAAATACTAATCGGGTCGGAGTGTCAGTATGTGTTTAGCGTTGATAACAGTAACATTATTCCCAAATATATTCGCTATGTTTTTAGTATTTTTTGTGTTTTTTTAGTTTAGTATTTTATAGTTTTAAACTAATATTTTTAATAAAGTTTTAATTTTAAATTATGTAGTTAAGTCATTTGAGGGTTAAAATTCGAATACATACAATTTTACATCACATCTTTATTCTACTTAATTTTTCTGGCTATGATGTTTTAATCCTCAAAAGTTGGCGTATAATATCAAATTCTTATAATTTCAACCAATATATTAGAAATATGCCTCGTTACTGCTCATTATATCAAATTAAATAAATATTTATTTACATGTATTGTAATTATAGGTAACCATGTAAAAAAAAATGATAGTAAGTTAAAAATAGATCAATTTTTTATTTTAATGTCTTGTTACTGCACATTATATCATTTTTTTAAATTATACTTATAAAAAGCAATGGTCGTTTGTATAATTTTTGTCTTCCAATATTCAATTGAAATATTAACCCAAACATTCGTGCTTAATATTTTTTGATACATACTATTCTTAATTTAGGTAAATTCTTAAAAAAAATTAACTTTTATTTTTTAATCAATAGTTAATGGTCATAACTTATTTAAACATTTTTGATTTAAGCATTACATTTTTTTTATTTATATCTTTTAGTATGTATTATAATTAAAATCATAAACCTGTGTCAAGATTTTTTTACAGGTTGTGTTTAAAGTGCTAAACAGGGAAGAGGCTTTACCTATATTATATTCCTTTTCAATCAAAAAATTTAAAAATTAAATTTATTTTCATATTTATAATTTTTAAGACACAGGAATTACTTCTTTCTTAATTTATTGTCTTTTACTGGTGTCTACGTAGTACAAATGCTCAATATACAAATTTGATACAGAGTACTTATAGGAAAAGAAAGTATATTGTAATTATATCAAAAGTTGTAAGATTTTTAGTCAAATCTATTCAACCATAATTGTTAATTAATGTAATATTTGTACAACTACATAAATATTTATTTACATGTATTGCAACCATAGGTGACTCAGAAAATGAACAAAATAATGATAGTAAGTTATAAATAAATCAACATTTTATTACAATATAGAAATTGTTAAAAATAAACAATCAAAATAATTTTTTTTGGTTATGGGCCATTTTATAGCTAAGTCAATTTAATGCTAAACGATTTTTAAAATTTCACAATTTATAATGAAAATTTTCGTAATATAATAACTTTAATTAAATTAATTAATTAATTTTTTTTTCAGAAAATTGCATTATGTGTACAACAAGACCAGCAGATACACCTATAGGATTATGTTTACATACATTTTGCAGTATTTGTATAGAAGTTTGGAAATGTGATAAGATAATGTATCGTTGTCCTTCATGCAATTATGAATATATTAATATTACCGTAGAAGAAGGTATTTATAAATTTTTGAAAAGACAATCTTAAAAATTAAATCTACCATAAAACCGGCAAATTAATGTGGGGTTTAACGGTGACAGTTCATTTCTGTTCATTTTTCAGAAGAACAAAAATAGTTTTAAATTCTTATCTATTTAATGACAAAAAAAAATACACACTTGAATGGTTTTCATTACTTGATATTACTGCTATTTAATCAAACTGTAAAATAAAAATCGAATAAAAATGGACAATTACCATTTTTATTATTCAGGGTTTTTGATGCATAGTTCCATAAAATCAGTTCAATATAGTCGTGTGAAAGAAATGATAGCTACAAAAAAAGAATAAAATAAATGCACATCATAGTAAAATTAAACTTTCTCAGCTTCGCATTGAATCTAATACGTTTCTACAACTGTGTAAAAAGTCAGCTGCTAAAATAAAAATAACTTGTTTGGTCAAATTTGTCAGTTTTAAACCATAAATATTTTGTGGGTAATTTTTTCATGAAGTAGTGCTTATAAAATAGGCTCACACGCCATACACCATGTTCTCTTAGAAAAAAATTAAACAAATGTTTTTGCCACAAGATTTCACCTTAAACAATAATAGTTTTAAACATTTTTTTTGAGTTATTCAAGTATTATTTATCTCTTGAATAATAATTGGTTAAATATTTTATGATATAGGTATGTAGGGTGGGAGCAAAATAAACAATTTTAAATTAGTTTACACTGTTAATTTTTGATAAAAAAGTACAATATTTTACAAAAATACTTATTATTACATGTCATTTAAGATTTATTTATTTATAAATAATAATATTACTGAAATATTAAGATTGTTCAAAGATACGTTTTTGAAGCCTCTCCTTGAAAATAGTTTCTAATAATTTATTTAATTTGTTTCTCGTTTAAAACTCAATCATGTGTTTATATGTTTGATATTTTCAATTGCTTTTCTTTTTCAAGGAAATGTTAATTGAAAAATAAAGTAATACTGTTTACAATTTTAGACGCAAATTCACCTGCTGATGACAACTATGAAATAGCTCCTGAATATACCCCTGAATATTCTCCTGAATATACCCCACAATATTCTCCTGAATATACCCCAGAATATTCAACATCATATTATCCAGGTAATACTAACAGATTCCTAATTATTAAGTAAAATAACATAAAATATTAACAATAACTTTTTTGACCAATTTTATTCTTAAAATTTACTCTAAAAAAAGCAATCTTTATATATTTTTTGCAAAATGAAATAAAAAATATATTTCTAGTGATATTTTATAATATTCTGTATAATAAATTATACAGAACAAAAGCTATTTTTTTGTTTACAATTTTTTTATGTGCAATTTTGACCCTAATTCCGAATGTGACTTCAAATTTTTTTTATCATATCTAGTTTTTGATATTATTACTAATTAAAAATTAATTGATAATTATCTAGTAAAATCGTTATAAGCTGACGATTTTATCAAGTTCAACCGATGTTCTGGATTTTAAAATTGAGTTTGAGTGTCATTTTTAAAAAAAAGTAAAACTTTTGATTATGACTTTTTCTTATTTAACTTATTATTATGAAACTTTAACCTAAAAATAGATGATTTTATAAGGATTTAAAAATATTAATTTTGTGCATTTTGAGTGAATATATAGTGAAAAAATTACTAATCATACGAAAAATATAGAAAAATCTCAAAAATATGCAACAAATACTTGTTTTTTATATATTTTTCTAGTATTGATTTGTTTTGAAGTAATTGTGTAATGTTATATTACAGTCTTATAAGGAGTGTTCAGTAAGTAAAGTAATAGGCCAGTTGATACAAACAATGAAAACTATAGAAATCCGTTTCTTTACTTTCTGAATACCTACACATTTTTCATTTAAACACGACAACTTATCGAGTAATTTAGTATCCAAATAACTTACAGTCGGCTATTAGACTTTATTATTTTTTCACGACCGGCATATTGTGGACTGCCCTAAAACTGCCATTAGCTGCTTCAGGGTAGCAGCTTTTAGACCTGTTCCTAGTAAACCTAGTAACATACAGATTAATGAAAAATGAAAAAAATAAATACATCTTAAACAGATTGTGTCAAGAAGCATGTCAATTGTTAAAAAATAGTTGGAATATTAAAAATATATTCCTTACTTACTGAATGTCCTTTAAATGACAGTCGTGCAACTTATTGCACAATTTTGTTAACTCTTTTATAAAATTTTCATTGCAAAAATAAATTGTTCAAAGATCTAAAAGGTTTATAATATCTAGGACCAGAGTCGGAACAATATCCAATACCACAGCAGGAACATTATCCAGAAACACTTCAGCAATATTCTTTGAATTGTAACCAGCCTGAGAGAAGTAAGTGCCGTTTTTATACTATATACTGTACATCACAAAATGTTTGCTTAAGTTTTAAATGCAGAAATTAATATTGTTTTAGTTAGTATCATAATTACGGAGGTACTCTAGTATCCCCAAGCTTCAGTACAAAAATTTCACTTTAAATACATAGGGTTAGGTGAGTAAGTGCATCATTTTGTCTGAATTTTATAAGATACGCCTATTGTAATAGGTTACTTCAAAATATATTTATTAGGTGTATATTTTGATTTATTTTGATATTGATTATATGTTTTTATAAAATAAAACATTACTCCTTTTTTATTTAAAAAAATGTATTACAAATTATATTAATTGTAAAAGACCCAATATAGTGGGGACATGGCATAATAAAGTAAAGTATAGATGATATCTGAAAATGATTTAAATGACTATCATAAAGTGATAGTGATTAGGTGGAAAAGGAGAAGTGGGAAACCTCTCAAGGCTCTGTAAACGTTCTATAATTTAATTATTTAATAAATAAATAAGTATTTGATATATTTTATCACCACAAAATAATACACGTTTTTAATTTCAAAAACACTAAAATAATGTGTCAAACATTTAAATATAGATTTTTTTTTTAAATCACGTGATTTTTATATGAAGCCGAAAAAATATAAAAAATATTATATCAATATTTTATTGGGAAATCAAGTATTATTTATTAAGTATTGAATTGAATTTCATTAAATATTTATATATTGGATACATTAAGGCTCCTTTAAAAAAGAGTTGTTGGACTCATAGTACCAACGCCTGGATTACGTTTTTATAACCTTTCTTATTATTATTATTATTTATCTGAGAATATGAATAGAAAATAAACACATTTTTTTGTCTTTTCTTAATTTTTTTGATGGAGACCAAATCTTAATGAAGGGTTTTCATAGATGAACTAATAATTTTTTAATTTATGCATTGTTTCAGTCTGTAGTACTTGTGGTGGAGTTCGCTTAAATAGGGACAACTCAGATACTTTTCTTAGTGGTATGGTTATATAATAATATAATTTTATTGCTTTATGTAATTTTAACAATATTTAATATCACAAAATATTTAGAGTGATTAATTTGACTAAAATAATAATAATTTTGAGGAATTTATTTTGCTTATTCAAGTATTAATGTTACTAAAAATTGCGTATATTCACTTATTTAATTTGTTTTGTAATATTTTAATAGATCAAACTCCGAGTGAAGGAGAAGGAATAATGGGTTATATAAACAATTGTGAGTAAAATAAGACATTTTTATAATTTATGGCGTGTTTATATTGAATAAAAATTTTAACAAGGTTGAGAAATACACCAACAAAATGAAAAAACTTTTATCCAATTTTAATTAAAAAATACAGCCGACATAAGGCAATTTTTACGGATACATGTTTCAAGTCTTTCTTTGAATATCGCGTTCAATCATTTATTTAATTTGGTTCTCGTTTTAAATTTAATCATGTGATCATATGTTTAATACTTTAAAATTATTTTCTTTGAGAAAATATTAATGGAACGCTAAAGTAAAATTATTTACTTCATTTCTGACAATCTACCTATTCATTAGCTAAGCAATAACTTAAGATATACCTCTAAGTAATCATTAACATATCATCCAAAAAATGATTGGGATTAACTCAGTAGATCATACTGCAAGTGAAAAAGGAGTTTAAAATGTTTAATGTCATTTTTAAGCATTATCGTAGACAATTAAGAAAGCACTATAAGGTACTTTTTACATCAAATGTTCAAATATAACGTTTGAAAATGACCAATTTAAATTTTAGTAATTAATGTTTATGTTATTAATAAAATATCGATTTTTTTAGTTTTATCCTATATGTCAGGAATTAATACTGAAGGTGAAGAAAATGGATTACCGGATTATATTAACAATAGTAAGTAAAATAACACACATTTAATATCTGTTTATACTGGATAAAAATTTTAACAAAGTTGGAAATGAGAGGGATCCGGCTCCTCAATAATTCTATCATAATTTGTTTATAGACACTAACTTATGGAAAAAACCTTCTTTAAATAACTTTAAAAGTACTGGTCTAAAATTTGTTAATGGGTAGTCATTTTCTATTTTATAAGTTAGTTAAATATGTATTTAACTTATGTAAGTTGATACCTTTTAAAGATATAAGGGAAGAATTAATAAAGTAATAATTACATTATTAATTACTTTATTATTTATGAGTTATTAATAGCTCATAAATCAGGAAATATATGAAACTAAAAAATATCAAACATTCTTTTTCGAAATATAATTATTATTTGAAGAGAAATTGAGTGGCTAATGTTAAAAAAATCACAGTGTATTTTATTTTTTAATTTATTTGTTATTTAGTTTACAATACAACTACAAATACAGGTAAGAAATAATACTTACTCAAGTAAGAAAAAGAAATGGGGTTAACATAGATATGATTGGTTTGAACATCGCTAATTTAATGTTTATATATTTGTTTATATTACAATACGACTCCTCAAGATACAAGTAAATATTGAACTTGTGAGGGGGGGCTGAGCGCAATTGTGCCATAACCCATCAACATGTGATTTGAAATAATACCAAAATCTTGTTTGGTATTAGAAATATTACAATATAACTCTTTTTTTTTATATTTTAAACAAAATGACAGCACATCATTTTTTGTTACATTTGATTTATTTTATATTCTATGACAATGACCTATTTAACAATATGTGGGATGGGCCACAGTTATCTTTATATTGTATAAATTTCGTTAAATTATTAGTTGCTACCGGAGTATTATTAGAGTTATTCATTAGTTTTTATTAAATAAATTCATTTCAAGAACATACACGTTTTGCAGTGTGAAGGTAATAAAATATTTAATTTATTTTTCCTGTAAAAATTTTAATTATTTAAAAAATAAACAATTTTTCAGATTGGAATAGTTATTTGACAGATTCTGAAGAAGAAATTATACAAGTTTATAAATATAAAAATAATAATGATAAAATATTAATAGTAAATATCTATATCAAGAAAATAATTATGATGAAAAGAAATGGATTTTAAAATAAAAGTGTGAAAGAAATGTTCAAAAAATTATTTAACATAAGTGATGTTCGTATTATAACAGTGATATAATATAAAATCGAAGGATAGAAATAAAATTTTTGATAATAATAATTCTGAAATTAGAGAATTCATTGAAATTTCCTTATCACAACATCTTATTATTCAAGAAATGATAATTTAAATATGCAATATTTTAGTCATACTTTAAAAATTTCTAATATGTACAACCTTTACAAAGAAGAAATGAATATTAATGTATGTATACTTTTAGAAATATTTTTAACAATGATTTTAATTTATCTTTTCATATGCCTATGTTAGAGAGTTACAAAAAGTGTTACATATATGAAACAAAAAGTAAAGTAGCTTATGAAATTAAAACTATAGAATTATATACTTAACAAAAGTTACATCTAGTAAAAGCTGATTCAGCACAAAAACGGAATGAAAATTGATATAGAATTATGTAAAACTGATTTTAATGAAGTAACCTTAACTGCATTCGACTTTATAATTTAACCAAAAATTATGATTTTATGTATATTTGGAATTAGTGTTCAAAAGTTAAAGTGTGTACCGGTCAAGTTCCCCACATAGCTCGAATCGCATTACCCCTCTCCATGTAATGACGACACTCGTGTCCGGCACTACCGGCAGTTTGCCGTCACTAACTATGTCGGTGTACGCGAGTGAAGTCGTACTGAACCGTTTGGGTCTGATGACTCGTGGCCAGTGAGCTGGTATAGTTTTTTTTTGTTGGGTTTGTGTCAGCCTGTATAGGCGAAGCCCCAACATACGGTTACTAAAGGTTCAATCCATATTTGGAGTTGGTGTCCTTAACGTCCACACACTGGTGGTGTTTCCTTTTCTGTGGTATTGTCAAGTTAGTGCGTCTTGTCAATATAAAATTAATCGTGGCATTCAGGATTATTGGCGTCGGCCAAGAAGTATTGTTGTGGAGATGTGTCAAGTGGCTGGGTGATGTTACTCCTTTTTCTTATTACTTAATGTTCATATTATATGTAATTATTTAATTTGTGTATGATTAAAAGAATCGTGTCATTAGTAAAAAAAATGTGTAGATTGTGTTTTTAGCCTATTATTCGACTGTGTAAGTAAACCCCCGATCCGTCATTTATATTAAGATATTAACTTAACGTTAAAAGTATAAAGTAGTGAAATAATTTACTCTGGGAATTGTAAAGTTTCATTTCAATATATTTTTACAATTAGTTCAAGACCTCGTGAGAAGTACAAGAGATTTACACAGAGAAAAAATATTATGTATAGTGATAAATTCGGAAATAAAAATCAAAACATAAAGATTTCTTTGATTTAAAAATTTATAGTTAGTTCAAATGACTATTCATTAACTACAAACATTACACAATTTTACTTTCAGATAACTCATATTTGGCACATGATAAAGATTTCGGAGTAATAGAAAAAGAAAAGAGGTATTATATTTAAATATATGAACCAAATGATTAGGTAAAAGTCATTCAACGAGCTCCAAAAAAAAATTGTTAATGGTAAAACCAATGAAACACGCAATTTTATTAATCAAAAGGGTATTTATAGTAAAATATCAATAATACAGAAAAAGTTGAATGAATGAAATTCCAGTGGATATTTTTGTAAGATTATCCCTTACAAAATGTGCTAAAAATATTTTAATAATGAAATAGATGATTTTTTTGTGTGAAATTTTTTAAATGTACAATTGCTAATAAAAATAATCGAATCAACTTTATCCTAATGGACGAAAAATAAAATTATCTAATTGAATTTTTACAATTTATTCCGCCAAAGCATCATATTATAAAAAAATGTAAAGAAATGTGTTAAATATGGAGAATTTAGCATTATATGATTTAAAAACATATTCAGGTTGATGCATTTATGTTTAATAATAACTAATAATAAAATTAATTCTTTACTAAAATGTTGTTTTTTCTGATAGAAACTTGGAAGAAATTTAAAAAAAATGTATATTTCCCTTGTACTTTTTATGGCATTCTATTGCGCTTAGACCCTGTATGTTTAAATTATTTAGATTACAATACGACTTTATATACTACTAGTAATAAGGAGAAATAATATTAAAATATATATATGTTTGAACACATAGCTAATTCAATGTTCATATACTTGTTTAGATAACAATATGTCTATTGAAGAAATAAGTAAATACTTAACTAAAGAACTTAAAAATGTACAATAATTACTTTACAGGGTGAAACTAATTTTTTTGCTAACTCATAAATAAAATAATAAAATTTGATCACTTGTGGCTAATATTATTTAAAATAAAAATTATATTAATTTAAAACTATAAAATATTAAAAAATTTTAACTCAAAAAGCCACAAAAATAGCCTTCTTCTAGTTTATCTTTAAGGTTACCTAATAAACCCCTGAAATTATTACTCTTAGATGTTACTAAAGCAATAACAAAATTCTTGAAAATTATAACTACTCCATTTAAAATGTCCGGATAATATAAAAGGAGCTACTCACCTTTCTTTATTCCATTTTTGTGTTCGGACTAATTTTAAAATTACCTTTTCGTTATATTCGTTAAATCTAGATATTTCTCTTATTAGAATCAGATCTTTATCAAAATCTATTTTATTCATCGGAATATTAACTAATCTGTAAGCCATACTATTAAAAACTGTCATTTTGTGTTGCAAACTGTAGATCAAATTGTTTGGAATGTACTTGAACGTGTGTATATACCCGATAAATGTCAAAATTTAGTCTCCCTTTATTATTTTAACTAATAAATCCAAAAAAGGAAATTGACTTCCTGTTAGTAAAAGAATTTAATTGATGGGTAATAAGAATCTAAACGTTATATAAAGACCTCCATGCCACAGAGTCTTAATTCTGTTTTGTAATTAGGAAAAATGTGATAACATCACTTACTTGTTAGTGATACGTCACTAGGTGATAAGGTTACTATGGTTATACAAGAGATTTTTTTTCGTTGATAATTTTTCCTAAAATACGTATCAGCGTTTTTTTTTTAATAATTATTGTGAATTTTTGAGTTAAAGATTTTTTATTTTTAAATTAATATTTTTAATATAATTTTAATTTTAAACATAAATAAAATAATAAAACATAAATACAATTTTTAATCTACTTTTTAAAGTTAATGGAAAATATTTTAACAAATAATTTTTGAAGTACTTTTATAACTTCACATTGAAACAATAAAAGTTTTGTTCATGTATAGTAATTTAATTAATTATTTTTTTACTATGATTATAACTATTTAAATTTATATTTTGTATTAAAACACCAGTATAAATATATTATATGTTCTTTGTTCAGGTGATTTGTCAACAAAATTATTGAGTAAATACTTTAATTATTTTGAATTTATTCAACATTTTTCAGAACATTTGTTTGATTTATATTTTAAACATCAAAGAGAAAAAATATTTTTTTGTTATTTTTATTCATTAGAAGAGTTATATAATCTTAACTCGATGCACTTGATTAAAAAAATTAACAAAAAACATACAACTCTTTAAGTTGTTGTATATTTTAAACAATAGTTCTGTAAATATTAGTACTTAACTAAAAATGTAATTAATGGCTATAGCAGCCGAAGTTGTAAAACCAAATTAAGGTGAAAACACATGAATATTTATTTTATTTTACCTATTAAAATATAAGTAATTCAATAATCAACAAAATTAATTAAACTTATCATATAATGTATTAAAAAATTTAATTGATTTTCTTAATTTTACAGGATAATTACAAAATACTTTGTCTGTGATTGACAATATTTAGATGAATTCTATAAAGAATTTTGCTGTCGATTCCAAATTGGTTTCAAATTTATTCCATCATATTTAGTTTCTGAAATATTTACTAATTAGTAATTTAGCAATAATTCACTTAAAAATTCATATTAAATTTAAAAAAATTATATTTTGTAATTGGAGGATAAGTAATTGAACAAAAATAACCCATCACAGGGGGTTTGCGGCACAGTGGTAACGTGGCATAGTTAGATCAATAATAATGATATCTGATAGTGATTAAAATCACTATAAAAAAAAAAACGCTTCGATGCAAATCTTTAAATAGTGTTTAATTTTACAAAATTGGTGGATTATTCCAAAAGCTACATGATCTGCTAGTTCTTAATTAATATCCTAATTAAGATTATGTATGTCGAATGAAAAAGGTATTATTAAAATTATCCTTTCTCATAAAAAAATTGTATTGATCAAAATATTTTTTAAAAAGTTATAGCATTTTAAAGTAAAAAATGTGAAATATAGAATCGAGAAATTTCACACAAAAATAGCATTTGGCATTTTCACCACGAAGATAAGTCCAGAGGTCAAATTTTTTTTTCACAATAAAGTATATTACATTAGCTTTAATTTAATATATATATATATATATATATAAGTGTCAGACCTTCCGGAACATTTTCAAAAGTTAAGTTGAAAAAGTAAATTTTTTGTGAAAAAGTTGTTATTTTAAATCCCCCCTGTGGGCAGGTTAAGTGTCTAATTTATAAAAAAAAATATACCAAATGATAGGTAAAGACATCAAGCATCTAAAAAAAAAAATATATATTGATATGTTCATTTTTGAAAAAGTTACGGTAGTTTTTAGTAAAAAAAATTTAAAAAATGTCGAAAATTAGCGATTTTTAAATTTGTAATTTTTTTGGAGGTTTCCCCCATTTACGGGGAACAAGGGAAATTTTTTCAATTTTTAAGGGTAATGTCTTCGACTAGATACAATTTGTGATCTTTTGACGTATCGTTGAAAGAAATCCGTTCGGAGAGAGCTGAGAAAAAGTGGTAACAGACACAAAAAAAAAAAAAAAAAACACATCATAGTAAAACCAATACCTTCTCAGCTTCGCATCGAAGCTAAAATGAAGATAAATAAGATTTAATTACACTACTGTGTTCAATGTAAAAATACGTCAATTCGTGAAATAGCGAATCACTTAATTTAATTATTACTATAATGGAAAAGTAATTATGACAAAAAGACAAGAATTTTTACGAAATGTCGATATTTATGCATGTTTTCCCCATTATAGCATGATTAAAATAAATTTGTAGTTTCAACAAAACAAAATTTTTTTTACACATTAAATCGCTTTCTTACTAATTAGTAATTATTTTAGAAATTAACGGCAATCAGCAGCAAAATTTCTTATAGAATTAATTTAAATATTATACACTACAAACATTTTTCTTGTTGCCCTTTCTTGTTATAGGGCATTAAAGGATTTATATGATAATTAAAACTCTTTTTATTATAACATCAGTTGAAAAAAAGGGGAAGTTTAAGGGACTAAGTCTTCAAATATTTAATACCAATTCCATTTTTTAATAATTAGATTGTTTTTGTTCTTTATTTTGATATTTATTTAATACTAGTTTATTTTAATGACTAAAAATCAAATATAATAAATATAGTTTAAAAAAACTAAAAAAACACGCTTTTAAAGCACATCAAACTAAAAAGTTAAAAATAATTTTTAAAATAATTATGAACAAAAAATACTATTATTGTGATAAAA
>NW_026099572.1:13109557-13149866 GCF_025091365.1 Daktulosphaira vitifoliae | reverse complement strand
TATTATTGTGATAAAAGCGTCGGGCGCTCAATATACGAAAAATATAGCACAAAGCACCCACGCTTTTATCACAATAATACTAGTACATTTCGTTCATTATTGTTTTATGCTTATTTTAAAAATTATTTTTAAC
The DNA here is from genome assembly GCF_025091365.1 of Daktulosphaira vitifoliae. Taxonomy (NCBI): domain Eukaryota; kingdom Metazoa; phylum Arthropoda; class Insecta; order Hemiptera; family Phylloxeridae; genus Daktulosphaira; species Daktulosphaira vitifoliae. Next base: position 13,149,733 of record NW_026099572.1, on the reverse strand, counting down.
TTTTTAGTTCGATGTTCTTTAAAAGCGTGTTTTTTAGTTTTTTTAAACTATATTTATTTTTCACTTTTTAGTTACATGTTACTCTAGTAGTTACTATCAATATCATGGTTGTAACGGGTAAAGGGGAATCAGGGTTCGATTCCGGAGAGGTAGTCTGAGAAACAGCTACCACATCCAAGGAAAGCAGCAGACGCGCAACGTGGAGGTAGTGACGTAAAATGACGATACGGGAATCATCCTTTGTAATCGGAATAAATACCCTATATATCTCTTAATGAGAATAAAGCGTATTAATATATAAGTTTTAATAGTAATTAAAATATATATATATATACATGTAAAGCGACTTAAGTACGTAAACGTATCATGCACGAGGTATAGCTGTGTTTTGTTGGCGGGCGGGGCGCGAGGCATATATGGCGGCAGCGGCGTCGGCTGTAGGGATATATAAATGAATATTAACATATACGTATATATAAATAATAATATATATATGTATATATATATTAATATTAGCGGCGATGGTAAGAATATATAATCTTCGCATAATATCGTGGCACTTTCGTTGGCGTCGACGACGCGATGTCCGGCGTGATCCTCGGGCGTCAAAAGGTTAGCAGCGTTGATGGCGACGGTGCGTGAGTGGAGATCGGTTTATTGACGTTGCCACTTTGACAACAGGAAGAATACTACGGTATCATTAGCGGCGGTACGTCGTCGGCCGTGCGGCACTTGCTGGACTTTGCACCGCGGCGTATAACGCGCGGTGTTGGTCAGTCAAATACTCAAAATTATACAGAAAAAAAATAGTGTAGTTGCCGACTGGTGAGCGGGGTGGGGTGAATGCGTTACGACGGTCTAGTCTCAAGGTCATAGACGACGGGATACGCGACATAATAACACGTGCCGCGTGGAGTTACAAACTTACAACATACAAACAACATACAAACAACATACATGTGAAACTAATATAAGCGTGTTAAAAATATATACATTTATCTTGTATTTCTTATTTAGATATTGGTTTGAGTCAAGATGAAACTAGTGAGTGATAAATTAAATGTTTTAAGTCATGAACAATTTTACTATTAATTAACCTACGTAAAAAAATTCTAAAAATAGTTTTTAAACTATAATAATGTATTAATTTTCAATCAAATTTTTCAGACTTAATTCTAGAAGATTATAAGCATAGAAACAATATTAATAGTCAGTATTATTTGTTTGGTAACAGTTAAATAACATATTAAATTTTTATCTTTAAAATTATTTAAACTATTTTATTTTTTGATTATGTATTTGGTTAATCATATTATAAATCTTCTTCATCTTCTTCCTCGCCTTAATCCCAACTACTTGGGATCATATTATTAATAGTTAAAATAATTTTTAATTGTAGGCAACAATAGTCAAGGATGTCCAAGTTGCGGAAAACGAGCTACCAACAGAGTATCTCATAGTTGCGATCATTTATTTTGTTATGAATGTTCACTTAATGTAAGAAATTCATCTGCATGTCCGGAGTGTAATTCTCCAGCAATAGGTTGGGACGATGAATGATTTGTTGCAACAATATATTTTCAAATAAATTAAATCATTCATTATAGCCATATATATTTATGCACATGCACTATTTTTTTTTTATAATAATATACAAAAATCTCAATGCTCCAGGATATCAATATGTTTAGCTTATTATAAAACATTAATTATAATTTTTATCATTCGACAAAATTGTAAAACTAAATAAGTTAAGTAAAATGACCCACTAGATTTTAGTTACTAGAACAATAATTTTTCTTAAAAATTAGTAGAACAAATTCACTCGTTTTCATGTTCATTAGAGTGACAAAAAAATTTTTTTTTAATTATTATATGTGGCCTAGTCAATAACTACTTTTGACTCCTTAAAATGTGAAAGAGGGCCACCACCCTAAAAACTACTCCATAATGCCACGATTTGCAAACTTTTTAGCTACAAGAGTTTATAAGATAAACGTAATATAGTTCACTCCTTTCAAAAATATCGTATTTTGATATATGACGTTTTAGATCCCTTATTATCAACACGTCCCAAAATAGTAATATAACCCAAAAATCGTTATACCTAGAAATCAGGTACCAGTACCTTAATAAAATAACAACTTAGGTATATGTTGTTACTATAAAAATTAAAATTTTAGTTTTGAAAAAAATGTAAAAGATACCAGAATTAGTTTTTGAAAACTTAAGTTAATACAAGTCCAAAACGGGTTTTCATAAAACAAAAAATTTACCATAATATCATTTAAAAAAATAAAAAAAACATGTTCAGTTGTGTGGATAAAAAAATTGAGCACTAAGAGATGCGGCATAGTTGGAACAAGTATAGATGATATCTGATGGTGACTAACATCACCTTCATAAAATACCTTGATGTGAATAAGTTAAACTTCAGAATAATTTGTATACTTGTAATTATACAATTTGCAAAATATGGCATACATTTTATATAAAACTTCTTCAATTAAAAATGCTGACACAGTATTTATGGTCAATTCTTATCAAATGAATTACTCAAGTGACTGATAAAAAATTATTTTTATGAATACTACAACCAAAGTGATGTACAACTAGGCCCTATTTATGGGGTTTGGGGATTCAACCCCAAAAAATTTTTTTTGAAGTTGAAAAATTAAATTTACAAATATTTTTTATACATACGCGAATAGTACTGTAGTATTTATGTTTACTACAAGTAATTTATACATATTTACGTAAATCTATGTCACAATCAATTTTATTGTAAACAATATACGATGATAACTTATCGAACAACAACCGTATTGAGTTAAAAATATTGTATAAATATATAATATGTTTATCTTGAAGCAGTGCATGATGAATCATTTAGTATATTATTTGTTAGGGTTCGTCAACGATATTGATATTTCAATTCGTTATTGCCGACTTTTTTCATTTTTCCCACGATATCGATTAATTTTGAAATATTGCAATAATCGAAAAAAAAAATTTAATAAAAAAAACTGTTTGAATTTTCGCCACTTTGTTATAAAATATATATTATTTGATATTAAACAGAACAGTTTGTGATAATATTATTCATATTTTTTATATCAAAATATAATATGAAATATAGAATGGAGATAAAACGAAAAATGATATTTATTGATTCTTAGATTAGGTTTTTTATTATGACATTGTTGTTATTTCTATTTTTAACAAAACACGAACAAATTAATGTATGAGGAGAATTAGAAAAATAAATTTCAAAATTAGAAGATATACAGCAACAACTGGTTGAAAGTCACTCTGAAATATAAAATAAAATAGTTGAGCCTAAAAAAAAATCCCTATTAGATGATAGTGATGAAGATGATGATGATTTATTCTGTAAAAGTTTCATTTTTATTGTTGAAAAGAAGATAAGTTGTTTTCAGTTATGGAAAACAATAAAAAAATGTTAACAGCATTTATAATCTTTATTATTATTATTTAAAAACCAAAACAATAAAATTATCCTATTATTTTATAAAGAATAGTTTCATTCATTTAATATAAATAACGAATAAAATTTTGTATAAAAAAAAAATTATTTCTTTATAATAAAAAGTAATTCGTAAATATTTGATTATCGTTATGAGATATAGCTATTATCTATATTTTTTTTGTATTAATATCATTATCTGATACGGTTGGTATACCATAGTCTGATTTTTACAACAATGGTAACTTAATGGTGTCCTTAAAAATATAAAAAAATAAAAAAAATGGTGAAAATGTTTAAATATTAAATTAAATTTTAAATATAATTTTTTTTTCGATATCGATTAATTTTTTCATACAATATCGAGAGTAAGTTTTTTTCAATATTGCAATAAAATATTGTTGAAATTCAGTACGATATCGATATCCAAAAATATATCGTTGATGAACCCTATTATCTGTGTAATTCTGTCACCCGTTTGATTTAGAATTAAAGTGTATTATGTTATCAATGAAAAAAACTGACTCGAAACTTCTGATATTAAAGAAAATATTTTGTCTTCAAAACCGGTTTTTTTGATTCGGTTCTGCACCTGCTAAAAATCAATGTTTAGTTTCTTATGATCCTATTAAATTATTTATTTTTAATCATTCCAATGAAGTTTTAAATTTTAAAATCACTCTCCTGAAAAAAAAAAAAATTTTAAGTATGACGTTATTGAAAGGAGAGAAAAATAAATTATGCTTAAATTCTTATAGAATCTAAGGTTACAAGGCTATTATAGCTTATAGGACAATTTTTTTTTTTAAGTTTGTGTCAGTATATTTAGGTATAATCTACAGACTATTTTAATTACAAACTCATACAGTAAATTGAAAAAAGTTTCATATCTGTCAACATATGAGATTTTACTATATTCCGAATTAATTAGCAGAAAATTGTTGCAGATTATGCCTAAATATAGTTATGCTTGACTTGATACAAAAGTTATTCAATTTTTTGTAAAAATTTATTTAAATTTCATGCATTTAGGACACAAGTGTCTTTTGGCTTCCTTAAGAAATTTTATCCACTTGACAGAAAGTTTTCTAGAAATTTCAAATTTTTCAGAAGTTTTTAATGGATATTGTCAAAGAATTTATTCTAGTAATTGAAAAAGTGTATAATTGCATATAAATCGGAGACCTAGTGAATAGTTCAAAACCTTTTTGACGGTATTTGACACATTAAAAGCATTTTACTTTATTTTATTTTTAACTTTATTTTTTGAAAGTACTTTGTACTTTCAAAATGCAAATGGGCCGGATCTTAGGGGGCGATTAGGAATATTCTACCTTATATAAACTATTTAATTTAATATAGTTTACAATTCTTATTTAAATTTTTACGTATTGGTTAAAACTTTTTTTTATGTGATAAGAAAAAAAAGTATGCAATGAGTCAACAAATTTGTGTATTCAGTGCTACGCTGCGCATATTATTAATATTTATTGAGATGAAGAGTTGGATTATTTGTATTTATTATTTGATTTTGAAATTTTCAATTAAATACTTAATTTATTGTGGTTAAACTTGTAAAACTAGAATTCATTATTCTTAAAAATAAATTTAATGATCAGAGTAGTTATTCCAGATTTTATTAGAATATAGCATTTTTTATTTCATAAAGCCGCTCGTAGTTTATTTTTTCACAATTCAACCCTATTACACTTAGTATAAATATTATCATGACAGAAAATTTTCAACGTTTTTTTGAAGATAACAAATGTATAATTTTTTAACGGAATTTTCTATGAAAAGACTTTTAAAATCATAAAGATATCTATGTACAATGTTTATATTTTTCATGTATTTTTATTTAGGAGCGAAAATAAGAGTTTGTCACGAAAACTATGCTTCTTTAATCTTTAAAATGTTGTAGGAAATTTACTACTGAACACTAATAAAATATTTTTTTGTTAAATTTTCCCTTAAAATCTATGGCTATCTTGAAATTTTTCGTAAATTTTTAATTAAACATTTTTTCTAATAAATTGAAAAACTATTATATTTTATGATGTTTTTAAGCTTTGAATGGGTTTTAAAATTTTAGTCTTGACAATATTTTATAAAGTTAATTCAAATGCTAAATATTAATATGATTGGCATTACCTATTAGGCGGTCAAACTCCCACTCTCTCTTATGCCATCATTCCTAGGCGTGGAACAAGATGACGAATTTGACTTTTTTTTCTAATTAAATTATAACTTTTAAAGTAATTAATACTAAACTATGATCTTTTTACTAATTAGTCGCAATATATTAAAGAGTATTTCAAATTTGTATAGTGAATTATTTCTTTAAGAAATTTAATTAAAGTTTAATGTGATTAAATTTTCCCAATTTTAAGTTTTACATTGTTTTCTGAATATGATTAATTTAGTTATGAATAATATTTTCGATTAAATAAATAAAATAAAAAATATACTGATTTGTAACTTTCGATTGTGTTTATATGATTTATTCAATTTTATTAAAATAAGTGCAATTACAAATGCAATAATTCAAAATCCTTATTGTGTATACTTAATTTTCGTCAAAGACAATTATTAAAAATATGATCTTTTGTAGTAAATGGGCTAGTTGACTTTTTAACCAAGACCCTGATTTATTGATTTGTAGAAAAATATTGTGCTCTAAGATGTGAACTCTGCCTAAAATTTAACTTAAGTTAAAAAAAAACAGTATCCATAAAATGTTTATCTCCAAAATAAAAAATTTGCAAATTTCCATAAATATTATTTTTGATTAATTATTGCGTCATTAAATAATGATTGGAAGTAATTTAATAATATAGTAGTAATAATTTCATTATCAAAATAGATATTATTGTACATATGATTTCATAGTTTTCCGAATATTGTGTTAATAAAAAGTAGTTTATTTTGAGTACATTATAAAATTGAAATTATTAACATACAAAAAATTAAAATAAAATAATGTTAATTTTAAATACGTATTTTATTAAAAATACACATATTTAGTGCATATTTTAAAGTAAACTAACGGAAAAATGAGGTTTCTCAATCCATTATCAGTGTTAGCCTACCCTTATTTTATAAAATGTTCTTAATTTCAAATACATATCAGTAAATATTAGTATAAATTTATAATTCGCTTTACATATTAATTAAAGTAACAAAAAAAGTTATATTAATAGATTTTCAAGGAGTTATAGCTTTTTAAAGTTAAGATGCCAGTCAGAAAAAGTGTACTTATTTTTAAAATAAGTATAAGATGCTATGCAAATTGAACAATCTAATTTAATAAAAAAAAAATTTTCAGAATTGTCCTTCTACATATGCCACTGTGCATTGGAATTGAAAGATTTTACCAACTTTAAATGTAAGAGACTCTGGAATAGATGAGTTACCAATTTTGGTAACTAGTAAAAATTTAGATTTACTATCAGTTACCGAAACTGGAAAAGACAACGGAATATAAATGAACTAACGCTGTTTTCTGAGCGTTAGATAGTTGGGGCTTATTAAAAAATATTGTTCAAGCTTTAATCTACGACACTATCGCATCTAATATGGAATGTTTAAAAAGTGCGTGTTTTACTAGAACAAAAACTAGAGAAAGATTATTTGTAATTATCATGCAGTCACCGCCTATGAACTACCTCCACACAGTATTTTCAAAACAAAACTTCCTCAGGTAATTTCATGCCCTGATATTCTCATATTTAAAAAATTTAAATAACATTGTTGTTACCAATACTACTTGTGGAATAGATGAACTCGAGTATTGCTCTACACTTAAAAATGATCGGAATGATATTTCGAGTTTCCTTGGGAATTGTTGCAAATCATTTTAAAACGATTATAAAGAAACGATCGAGCTATTTATAATATTTTTATATGGTAACTCAGATAAAAAATTATAAATACACCCTTATAAAACCATGCACCATGTGTTTTAGCTGTGTGGAGCATTATACATTTTTTAAATTTATTCATTTTTCAAATTAACTTACTGATAATTTTGTAAATTAATAAACTTGTTTTATTACCAGTTTTATTTCCAAATTATTTTGTACTTATCATTTTTTATTTCATGTAATAGTTTTTTTTAAATTTTGCATAATAATATTGAGAAATGAATATATTTAAATGTTAAGCTAACAAATTTAATATTATTTTATTAAGCAATAAACCTCATATATTAAGTAGAAATCTGACGAACTATTTCAGCTATGATAATATAACAATTTCAATAATATTTTACTTATTATTTTTATTTTTAGAAATATTATTATTATCTTATTATTAAAATATCTTATTTTTAAGAAACATTAGGTCGTATGGCTAATGATTTGTCAGATGAAATATTTGTAAATATACAATAATTTCGACAATTTCACCAAATAATTTGTAATTTGTAATTTTTCTGAGAAAATAATGGGTTTCAATGAAAAATGTGAAAATTTAATTTATACAAAATAGTTAGATTTATAATTTAGATTCAATATTCTTTTTATGAGTGTCCTAATTTACCTAAGTTACTTGAAAAAAATTATACCTTTGGTCGATTTTTAACCTGAAGTCGGCAAGGGTTTAACTTATCTAATTGATTTGAAATTTTTTGTAGTTCTTTTTCATATGTATATACAGGGTGTTCACTAAGTCAGGAAACGGGTTTCTATTGTTCTCATTGTTTGTAACAATGAGAACAATAGAAACCCGTTTCCTGATTTACTGAACACCCTGTATATTACTTTAGTGAGTGAGTCTAACAAATTTCTAAAATTGTAAAAATAAAGGACACCCTAATTTATATTTAATAGATTAAATAACATATTTAATAATTAATCATAAAATTATTTAAACAGCGAATTTTTAAAAAAATTTTATTTACTCTTTAATACTACAAATATTATTTTATAAACATAATTATATATTTTCAAAAAAAAAAATTTTCATATTTATAATATTTTTTTTTAATATACAATGTTTACCCAAGCGGCAAGAATAAGTTAATAGATATTTTAGTTATCCACTAGAATCACATATGCAATCTATTTTTATTTCGTGATTATTTGCAAATATAACTCATGTAAATTTCCTAAAAAATAATATCTGTATTGTCAATATATTTATTAGGCCACTAATATTTTATCATAAAAAAATATACTGTCAATTATTAAGTTTCTAACAATAAATGTTTTGTTTACATGACAAAATGTGTTATTAACAAATGCTATTTTAGCCAATAACATTACGTAGTTTTAATTTTATAGACTTATTATAATTTAAAATTTATCGAAAATATTATAATAATAATATAATCATCTAGGAAAAATTAACGACGAGTTATTACAATATTATTGAAAGTTACACGATTCCACTATATACATTTAAGGGTTAAATATTTTAAAAATATATCCCTTATTTCTTATAAGGCACCAACTTAATTTTTTTAATGGTAACATCATAATTATCATCTAATAAAAGCAATGCCTTTTCATTGAAGCCACTCTTCTCTGTTTGACACCAGATTCTTCAATGAAACAAATGACATACAGTTTATGAACAGTTTCAGAATATTTTTAAAATATTGTTCCCTTGGGCGTCGTCATGGTTTTTTCACAGTTATTTTTTCTTCGAAGATGTTGATTATCAAGTCATTGTGCTGGATGATGTGTCCGATTAACTTTATTTTTCTTGATTGAATCATCTTCATCAGTTATAATTGTGTATTGTTTATTTGTATATTAAGATTTAGATCTAAGTGCATCTTGTTTATAAGCATTGTTTTGGTTTTCATGGAATTTATTTTCTTTTTAAATTTATCAAATGCACTTAATAGCATGTTTTTTAATAGCATGAAGCATATTCATGTCATGTTCAGACTCTGTTAAGATAACAATGTCATCCGCAAAGCGAATATAGTGTATATGTTGACTATTTAATTTCACTTTATTGGTCTTGGTTTTCATTATATCTATTCTCATTTCAACGAAAATATTGGATAGATAAGGGGCATCCTTGTCTCATTCCTCTCCTTTTTCTTGCTTCTTTTACCGATCCATATACATTAATTTCTGTTGTTTGATCTTTATATAAGTTGAAGATGAGCCGTCTATCTTTGCAAACAATTCCTTTTTCTCTTAATATCTTGAATAAGATTTGCCAATCCACTTTATCGAAAGCCTTCTCTAGATCTATGAATGTTGCTATAGTATTTCTATTCAGTGTAATTCATCTGTCAAGGATCTGTCTCAGTGCTAATATCGCTTTTCTTGTTTCTCGTTCTTTCATAAATATAAACTGTGCTATAATGTTTCTACATTCCGTTGCATTGCTTTTCTTCGGAATTGTTATAGTTCTACATTTGACAAAATCCAATGGTAGATTTCCACTGTTATAGTTATCTTTAATGATTTTAAACAATTGATGTTTTGTCTTTTCTCCTATATTTTTCAGTAGTTTAGCCGAGATGTCGTCAATTCCTGTTTCTTTGTTGTCACTCAGTTCTCCTAAAGACATCTCGAATTCACTTATTAGTATTTCGGGTCCTTTTCTATCTTCTTTTACATCTATTTGATTTTCTATATATTCCTCTTCATTTTCGATCTCCTCTTTTCTCTCATATAATTCTTCCATATATATTTTCCACCTCTATACTATCTTTTTATTTCCAAACAGAATTTTGCAATGTTTATCTTTAACTATGTTGCTGGATGTTTTGGATCCAATAAAACATGTATGTTACCAATAAAAAAAATTAAAGTTGATAACTTTATAAGGTATATGGTATAAAATATTTAACCAAAATCAATGAAAATTAATTTATTTCTTGATTAAATCAAGAAATAAATTCTACTTGAATAAGCCAAAACATTAAAAATTATTATTTTTAATATATAAATTAATCATTATGTATATTGAAATTTAAAATATCAATTTTTAGGGAGTGTTATACTCAAATTTACTGATTTACTACTCATCGTATAAATTAAATTTATTACATTTATGTAATACTTTATTTTGATTATAAGCAATTTAAATTGAATCTAAATTGCATACTATATTTATTTAAATAGTTTTTACAGTTGGTTGTATTACCCTCCGCAACCCAATAATTTTCGACCCTAATGTTGTATATGTATTAAATTTATAATAATGATGTACAATAATGTAAAATAATGAATTAAAAAAATTACATAAACAATAAACAAAAAGAAATATTTTTTTATAAAGTAACAGTACTTTTATAAGAATAAATTACAACTTATATTGTATTGTTGACAAACGTTTTCTATCTTTTTGTTCAAAAATTTTGTAAATATTATCGTCAAACATTATGTTTGTTGTAATATTTATTTTATCATAATTTTTTACCGTTTTTCGTTAATCAGACAAAATTTTATTCATCCTGAATAATTATTAATATTATAACTAATATTTTTCACGTGGTACCTATTCATTCAAATGTCCCCTGAACAATTATTGTAATATAAATATGATACAGAAGTCGTCGGAACGTGTATTTTCTTTTAATTGTATAGTACACAAAAAAACCTTAAATATAAATTAGTTTTGAATGATGTTGATATTTCGTTGCTATTCACAACACATCTGAATCAGCCAAATCGTGGAAATCAAAATTTCGCATAGTTTTACATATTTCGTCTTAAAGTACATTATGTTAAATTTAATTTGAGGTTGGTTATAAGAAATTTTTATTATAAAAATTTCCTTTTATTACAGGAGTTAAATAGAATTTTTTAAATTATGACGTTGATAATTTCAATTAGATACGTTTTGTGAGACGTATTGTTTATTAAAATCGGTCTAGGAGTTGAGTAACGGTGTATAGTTTATACAATAAATAATAATAGCACAAATAAAAACCAATAGTTTTTCAGGTACGCATCAAAGCTAAAATGACATTAAATTCTTTCTTACTGTTTAATACTTTAATTATAAACATCAATCAGTGGCGTATTTTGAATGATTTCTCGGGTGGTGTCCAACTTTTAATGAACCTCACAAACGAAAATTATAGAAATGTTTACTGACATAAAAAAAACTTACTATTTTTCTAATTACTATTTTAGGAATTGACAAATAATTTGAAATTTAAATTTTGGTACTGTTTTATCTTAAAAGAAACAACCCTAGTGTCTTAACTTAAAGTAATAAAAGTTTAATAATAACTCAAATGTATTTATTATAGATATAATTAAACAATGCAAAGCATACAAAATAATTATACACTAAAAACACAATAAAACAATACACAAAATGAAAACTGAATGTCATAAACGTACCGCGCGAAAAGAGATTACCTTCGGTGCTCCTGAGGTCCTCTCTCCTCTACGATTCATTCCATTTCGTCTTATATACTAAAATATTTTGTTTTTCTTCTTTTTGCAAAATTAATAATACTATCGTTTTCAAAAATGTTTATAAATATTTAATTCCTGGTCTAGTAATAATAGATCAGGAAATTACAATTAAACGAAACATTACAAAAATGTTTTACTTCCAGCTTTACAAATGATAAACTATATTACAGTATACAGACTGATTTTTTTATCATAACCCACTCATTTACTTGTAGAATAAATATAATTTAAACATTATTTTTGGTTTTCTTTAGTTACACATTATTCTTAAATTATTAACTATTTAAAACTTTTTATGTTCATCCCTTATGCCTTGTAAGGGTGTCAACTTTGTCTTTTTGTCTTTTAAATGGGAACACATATTTTGAATATAATAAAATGTTTGGATTTTTAATTAAATAGTAAATGGCATTTGAATTTTTAATATAACTTTATTAGTTTATTAGATATAAACATTTAAAGTTTCAAATTTTTGAGTTAATATACATGTATAATACACATGATGATATGATTACAAATACAGGTAGCTAAATGGTTTATATGATATCAATGTCGCAGTCACGGATTGTTTATTATCAATTATGACTATCATAGATATACTTTCTGTATTGTCAGTTAGTGTATTTATAAACTCACAACAATGTGCCTTACTACCATTGATAATAACAATGCTGTGTACCTGCTAATTTCTTTGAAGTTGTTTTAAACAAAGTAACTCATAACTAAATACTTTATTTATAATAAGTAAACAAATAATAAAATCTCCTTTCAGTATTGATGTTCGTAAATTACTTGCTTTTGATGATGTTTCAGTGTCATTCCACTTCGAGATTATAAATAACGATTCAATTAGGTATACAAAAAGCTCAAGAAAATCATTGACAGCATAAAAACGTTCAACTCATTTAGCCGCATATAATTTTTTAATGATTTTTTAGTTATACATTTTTGACTTTCTTCGATTTGACTTATCAACACATCTTTTCGCTTTGGGTATATGAAAAAATCTCTAACTTTAGATGTTGTTCCTAATCAATTTCGTGTTTCTTGTATAGAAGATGAATAAGAAATAGCAAGGTTTAAAACATGAACAGCACAATGAACAAACGTCGCAAGCGGATAACTTTGGTGAATAAGAGATTGAGCTCCGTTAAATTGACCAGACATAGAAGCACATCCATCATAACACTGTCCTCTAAGGTATTTTGTTTCTACACCAAATGAATGTAAACTTTGAATAATAATATATAAACCTTTTCCAGTAGTATCTGTTGTAGGCACAAACTGAAGAATTCTTCCTTGGTAATCATATTTTCAACATCTAAATATCGAACACACAAAGTTACTTGTTCGCTTCCACCAATGTCGGCCGTTTCATCAGCAAGTATTTTGAAACATCTTTGGGCATTTATGTTTGTTACGATTTTATTTAAAATAATTTTATTACAGGATTCAATTATTTCATTTTGAAGTGTTTCACATGTATATTTTATTCTTTCTTCAGCTTCCAAAAATGATTTTAAACGGTCATTTCCTTGGGCTCTGTATCTTAATATTTCTCTAAAATTTCCTTGATTTTCTTGGATAACTTGTCATTTTCTTGATATATATTGAAGTTACAAAGATAGCCGTTATTGTCAAAAAAAAAAAAAATAATAATAAGATTAAAAATGCAAATAATAATTAAACCTATAAGGTAGTTAAACCCTAAAGTTATTTTCGATTTGTTAAAATCGTTAAAATTAATTCAAATCTCCTGTTATTTTCTTTTATCAGAATTATTATGTCATTAATTAAATTATTAATTAAATTGTTAAACTATATTATATATTCAACTTAATAAATTTTTATGTTGATTATAATCGCATGGCATGATGTTTTTTGTTAATAACTAAATGGAAATAGCAATTTCACATGGGCAAAATTTTTAATAGTTGCAAGAGAATAAATCCAAACGTTGATATTTTATTTCATACAGATTAAATTTTATATGCATAAATATTCTGTTAACCGATATCAAATTTATTCCACTTGAACTTTTATAAAAAAAATCTCTATCATTTGTAAACTAATGTAATAAATAAACAAACAAATATAAAAGGTTTTTCTTCAAAATATCTTTAAAATATATATCAATATATTTTTTTTTTGATAATTCTCTGTAATAAATTCTTAAAATATTGTAGTCTTTGACCAATAATACAATTAAAATAAATAAGTATTGTATATACTTAATTTATTTATAATTGGCTTATACATTTTTTTAATGAATTTTTACAATTAAGTTTCCTTGACAATTAGATGTAAATGTTGATTTTATCGACATTTCAGTTCACTTCGTTTTTTCCCGTGAAAAATAAACTATCGTCTTGTGTAATTATTAAGATTTATTTAATTAGTTATTGATATGGCAAGTGAAAAAAATATTTTTGGTCAAACAAATGAATCAAACTTACATAAGGTTATACGCAGAGTTAAAGAAATATGGAATCTTCGTTTCATGCATTCCAATTATGTTTTAAATAATACAAATAAAGAACAAATATCAAAAAGGTCAATTAAGATGGAAGAATTATCTGTAAACACTATTAAGATTAATAATTAAACTAACTATTTCGAATAGAGAAAAAGTTTTTTAATATAAAATATAAGAAAAATTAATAATAAGTTCTCTTATTCATATATAACAATAATTCAGTCGCTTTACTTTAATTTAACTATTTCAATATTAAAAACCTTTTTCGAAATTGATTATTTAATTAATAATTATTAAAATTAAATTCAATTTGCAGCAATTATTAATAAAAATATTTATCCTATAAAAAATTCCATTATTCCAAAAAAAAGCACGTATCGAAAAACGAATAAAAATGATAAAATTATTCCAGAAAAATTGGTAACTATAATTATATTAATATATTTATTCGATTTAGCTATGTTATTGGGGTTTGTCTGATTCAAAAATATAAAATAAACTATCAATCCCTTTAATATAAATGCAATAACATAATGTTTAATATTATTCTGCTATTTTTTCTATTAGATTTTTATGGGAAATTCAATTTTTATCGAAGATAATAATATAATATTAAGTATAGTTTATTTGTTTATTTAAATATCTCTTTGGTTGCCTAGAATATGATGCAGCAAAGAGAATTCGGAACACTTTTTCAGAATGAAAAATCTGAAAAATATAAAAATGAAATTTTAAATTCAACAGAAAAAAAAAATATAGCAATTTCAAAAGACAATCCGCTATTAATATCAGCTGATTTGTTAGAAAAGGTATATTTTATTATGCTTTATTTCAATAAAAAGATTTTAGGGTATACCCTAAACCATTTTTTGGACTTAAAGCAGATTTCTTAAAGAAATTTATCATATAATTAAATATATTTTTATGATCTGTTAAGAGTTTTCATAAGAAAAATTTGGAACGCAAATCCGAAATAAAAAAACAACTTTTTGAGATATCTTCTAATACTACTGCTCGACCAAATTTAAAAAGAAATTCATCAGAAGAAGATGAAAAAGTCATAAAAAGTATACAACTTTTAAAATATAATTCATTTTTAAAAAATAATATAATAAACGTTTTGATTTTTGAAACAAATATGTAATATTTTAAAACATAAATTATTTTAGAGCCAAAAGTTAGTTCGAATTCTTTGACCTTAATTACGCCGAATGTCGTAAATTTACTTGCTCTGTCCACTATTGAAGTAATAAAAGTACCAGAGAAAGAAAAATGTAATTAGTTATTTAATCTATTTATTTTATGTAAAATAAAATAAAAAAAGATTATTTATTATACATAATTAATAATTATAATACGTGTTAAATTAATATAACCTCTGCAGAGAATTGTTATTAAGGGGGTCGGTCCATGGACGTTTTAAACAATAGTAATTATACGTGTTTAATTTCATATTCCAAAACTTTAAATAAACCTAACTAATTGTAAACTGTTCAACAAAGTCTTTAATTAATTTTATGAAAAATGTTTAAATATGGTTACACTTGCAGAAGTAATGCAAGATCAGAACACAAAATCTCTTGATCAGTATAATGCACCTTCATTTAAATCGCCCACATCATGGTATACTTCAGACACAATTAATGAGTACATTAAAATGATAGTAAAACGGTCAGAAGGTGAAGTTTATGCAGTTGTCACTGATTTTATTGTAGCGTATCTTCGAGGAGGCTATCCAGCTGTAAGAAGATGGATAAAAAAAGATATTCACACAATAAAATTACTTTTTGTGCCCATGAATGTATATGGGAGTCATTGGATATTGACAGTAGTTAATATACCTGAAAAGACTGTGACATCATATGATAGTTTTAAGTCGTATAATGGTCCCTTATCCAATGGTATTAAAAAATTTCTTAATTGAATGGGAGATGGACAAAAAAGGAAAAGCTTCTACATGGACATTACAAATAGGCGAGACATCTCGCCAAACCAATGGACATGATTGTGGGCCATTTACTGTTGAGCTGGCAGAAAAAATGTCTCGAGGAGATACAACACCAATAAATGCAAATTTTATGCCTTTTATAAGATTAAGACACAAAAATGAAATTATTGCTGGCGAGCTATTCAATTAATATTTTTATGAATGAAATTTTATTTTTGTATTTTATATCAATTTTCTTAATATTCACTATAAATTAAAATTTTTATTTTTATACCACCAAACATTTTTTTTTACTTTTTCTATGTTTAATTGTTGTTTTGTTGTTTTATTTTAATCTTATTTTTATTTGTAACATTATTTCATTAAAGAAATTCAAATTTAATATAAATTTATCTTAACAGAAATAATTTTATGTTCTTGTTATGTGAATATACAAATATTATAATATACACTGTATATTATACAGTTATGGATACAATTAAGTTAAAAAGTCAGCCAATTATAAATTTTTAAATTAACAAGTGTATCTACTATCTTAACAACTTAATTTTAATTTTACTAAATGACGATTCATAAAGAATTTCATAACTTTTGTTTATTTTTTAAATACTATTTTAATTATAAAAAATTCTTTTCTGTATTTTTTATGAATGTGGTATATTGAATAGGGGTAACTAAACTTATTTGTTTATAATTCTCTAAACTGATAAACTATAAAATAAATTTAAAAATGAACTACAAGTTCAGAATATTTCCGTTGTTGTTATATTTTTACTACAGGTATTTTTGTTATCTAAATGACCCAATGAAATCCAAATAATTTCTAGAAATCTCTGATAAAATGTAGTTAAATACGTGTCGTCGAATCCTATCAAATTGTCTTCAATTTTGTTATTTGTTTAAAATACCATTTATTTTATAGTAAATAAATATAGTATATTATAAAAAAAGTTAATACCAATATATTAGGCATTTTTTTTAAGTCGGGTGGTGTCCAGACATGGAGGACACCCCCCCAAAATACGCCACTGACATCAATTAATTGTTAATGTATGATGTTAAAAGAACTATATATTTATTTTAAAGTCATTTCGTAACAACAAATTAGTATGTTATTAAATTTATTCAATAACGTTTTGTGAGGTAAACAGCAGAAATTCAATTTTAATATTTTACCATTTAAGGTTATGCCACAGCCTAAAAATAAAAAGTATAACACGCTATTTGTACTAAATTTAAAAGTAATGATTATAAATAATATTCAAATTGTGGTAGAAATATCATTTTTTCATAACTAACAACAACTGAATTATCTAATAAATATAAATATTGTCAACAACGTGAATTTACAAGTTAAAATTAACATAACTTAAAAGAAAAAAATGAATTAAATAAAATACAAACTAAAACAATTATTGTTTTATAAAAATTATTAATTAGTGCTGCAGTTGGAAAATTGAAATATAAAAAAATATAAATAAATGTATAGAGCTCAATTTTTGTTTTTGAACATTTTATCAAATATAAATTTATTGTATAAAAATATTAGGGTTTTTACTGTTAAATAACATAAATAAAAATGTCAAGTACAATTGATTTCCAGCGTGGTGGATTTGAGACATTTTTTAAAATTAATATTAAATGATATCTGACAGTGATTGAATTTACTATTGTAAAATACTTGAACGCTTATTATGCTTTACAAATTAAAATTAAAATTTAAAAAAATGATTGTAGTTTTTTGAATCAAACAATTTTTTCTTTACAAAATTTTAAAATTGTCAATAGTATCAATAATACTAATAGTATCAATTACTTTCTATTTTATCGATTGCTCTGTATTTTTTCATTTAGTTATTAATTACTAATAAACTAAATTTTATTATAACAATCATTTTGAGAGTTGGAAATATTTTTCAGAAATGTTTTAATTGTATAACCTCTTTTTATACAAAAAAGTAATAAAGTTTGTTATCAAAAAATAAATAATCATGATTAGAAAAACTTGATTATAACATTATCATGTCGTATATCGACAAACTTTGATGTTTCAAGTTATACGATTAACTGTATATCCTGTCATATTATGAATTGGTAATACTTATCAAATACGACTTAATAAGGATGCCGTCTACTAAAAACACGTATGTTTTTATCTATTATGCTGCACTATTTAGGTTTTCCTCCCTCTCTAACACAATCGTAGCTTTGTGTTCTTTAGTTATTAATTTATGAGTATTTTTTAAAGTTATTATAAATTTTGATTACTTTTTTATTATATAAATCGCTAACTTTAAAAAAGGGATAAATTTATTTTTAGTAATTTTTTTCACAAATTTTTCAAATTAATTTTCCAAATACAAAATTAAAAAGATATCCTGATCTTGTTGTTTATTAAATTTATGACTTAACAAAGTAAAAAAGATTTATTTCTATCTATAAAATAACGAGAGCTAATATTTGAAATTACTTATTATTTTATAAGTTTTACAATAGATTTAAAAAAAATTGTTTGGAAATAATATTTTCGATTTATTTTTGTTTCGATTTAGTTGTCATAATATGTTTTTTTTTTAAATACATATTGTACTTGTTTTATAGTCTTGAAAAATAAAACGGTATTTGAATATTATTGCATATGAATACTTCCTAAATTAGCAAAATATTACAAATTTGACGATTTTTATTAAAAATTGTATAATTTTTGTTTTTAATAACTAATAACTAGAAATTAAGATTTCAGCTGTATTTTTATTTTTCATTTTATTTGTATTTGTATTGTATTTGTTTTAGTTTAATGACATTATTTTTTTTTATCATTATCAAAAATTGAAAAAAAAATTTTGTTAACTTCTTTAAGTCCCCACAGTATCTTGATTAATGATTGGATTTTCATTGAAATGCAAATGTATAAAGTATTATCAACAAACGTTTGTTTATTATAGCTTGCAAAAAGTTATTTCAATATATGATGAAAAATAATACTAACATTGACAGATTTATAAATGTACTTATTTGGAACATTTCTTTTATTTACGGGAATTGAATGGACTTTTTAAATGATGAGGCTAATAGTTTTGTTAAGATATCTTTTGACGTTAAGCAAACTCGGTCTAGTAAGAGTAAAATAACTTAGTAAAGTGACAAAAAATAAATAAATAACACTGCAAAGTAAAGTCAATAGTTTTTCCGCTACGCATCGAAATTAAAAAAATAAATTGAATACGTAATTTTGAAAAATAGTTAATCGTGTGACAGATATTTTTAATTATTTATGTTCTTATTAGTATTAACTTAAGTAGATCAAATAACAGGTATTTCTGTTATTGAGATATTACACACCTAAAGTTTAAAAATATCAGAAGTAATGTATTTGTTCAATTTTTTGAGCATAAATACTCTAATTTATGTTATTTACTTATCAATTTTTACTTAAGTAAGAATTTTCCATGAAGGTTTTATTTTAATGTACAATATTTGTTGGAAGATAATTGCATAAGTATTATATCCAAGAAACTTTAAAATGGTTTGTATATTTTTATGTTATATTTATATTTAATTTTTATAGTTATATTTTGTATTATTTCACAGAATTATTTAGCGTTGTTCATATTTTGTTTTGTTATTTTCCACGGTAATATATTTTTATTAATTTGTATATCAAAAAAAAAAAAAAAACAATAGTTTAAAAAATAAAACTGAATAAAAGGTGTAGGTAAAAAGTTTAGTGATAAATTCCTTTTGCGATATTTATTTACTAATTGAATAATTTGATTAGTAAATTAATTTTTGGACTTATTTTTATTACAAGTTGGAACCATTTCAATAAATAGAGGGATATGGAATACCGGAGGAGTATAAGTACACTAATATAGGCTACTCTCGCCTACGTACCCTCTTTATATATTAAAATAACTGTCTCAATAATAACTCGTCCTAAAACCCATTAATTTTTTTGTAAGAAAAGCTATAAAAAATTACTTTAAAATTAAAAAAAGGAAAATTAAATTTTTATTATTATAAAAATAATAATAATATAACATTAACGTAGTCAAAGAATACATTAATATTTAAAAAAAATACCCAGCACAGTGGGGTCACAGCCCTTTGGGACGTGGCATAGTTGGGTCCAGTAAAGATTTAATCTGACAGTGATTAAAATCACTATCATTAAAAATGCTTCGATGCAAATCTGTAAATAGTATTTAATTCTATGAAATTGGTAGATAATTACAAAAGGAACATCATCTTCTATTTCTTTAATTATATCTAGATTAGTAATTCTTAGATTCAAAAATATAATATATAATTTTAGCCTTGATGCGAAGCTGAGAAGGTATTGATTTTACTATGATGTGTTTCTTTTTTTTTTATTATTATTTTTTTTGTGTCTGTTAACACTTTTTTCAGCTCTCACTGAACCGATTTCTTTCAACGATACATCAAAAGATAACAAATCGTATCTAGTTAAAGACATTACCCTCAAAAATTGAAAAACTTCTTTCGTTCCCCGTAAATGGGGGAAATCTCCAAAAATATTACTAATTTAAAAATCACTAATTTTCGAAATTTTTTCAATTTTTTTTTGTTTAATACTGCCATAACTTTTTCAAAAATGAACAAATCAATAATAATTTTTTATTTTTTTTAGATGCTTGATGTCTTTATATTTTATATATTTTTTTTTTATAAATTTGACCCTTTACCTGCCCACAGGAGGGATTTAAAATGACAACTTTTTCACAAAAAAATTAACTTTTGAAAGTGTTTTGGAAAGTCTGACACTTATATATATATATATCTTAAATTAAAGATAATGTAATATACTTTTATCATTACAATTTTTTTATGAGAAATAAAAAAATTGGTGGATTATTACAAAAGTTACATGATCTGCTATTTCCTTATTTATATCCTGATTAAGATAAAGTATGCCGAATTAAAGAGAGATATAAATACTATTTCTCATAAAAAAATTGTATTGATCCATACACTTTTCAATAAGTTAAAGCATTATAAAGTTAAAAATGCAAAATACAAAATCGAGAATTTTCACTCAAAAATAACATTTGGTAGCCATTTTCACGGTGAAGACAAAATGAGGCCCGAAATTTTTTTTTCCATGATAAAGTATATTACATTAGCTTTAATTTAAGATATATATAAAAGTGTCAGACTTTCCGGAACACTTTCAAAAGTTAAGTCGAACAGTAATTTTTAATCCTCCCCCGTGGGCAGGTAATGGAACAGATTTATAATAAAAATACCAAATGAAAGGTAAAGACATCATACATCTATAAACAAAAATTGTATTGATTTGTTTATTTTTAAAAAAGTTATAACAGTATTAAACAAAAAAAAATTTCAAAAATTTCAAAAATTAGTGATTTTTAAATTTGTAATATTTTGGAGGTTTCCCCCATTTACGGGGAACGAAAGAAGTTTTTCAATTTTTGAGGGTAATGTCTTTAACAAGATACAATTTGTGATCTTTTGACATATTGTTTATCAAAATCGGTTTAGTGAGAGCTGAGAAAAAGTTGTAACAGACAAAAAAAACAAATCTTAGTAAAACCAATACCTTCTCAGCTTTGCATTTATTCTTTTAATGTGACATAAAAATCCTTATTCAAAGAAATTTCTTATTCATATTAATATTATTTTGTGTTTTTTTTTTTGTGATTACGGTTTATTTTTGCAACCCTCAATTAACCTACTTTTTTCAATGATTCAATCATTTGACATTATTAAAATTCGTATTTAGTTGAATATATTACTCTCAAAAATCGAAAAATATCCCTTAATCAAATAACAAGTACCTTAAACAGCTTTATCCATACAAACAATCTAAATGATTAATTTCTAATATTTTTAATGTATTTATTTAGAGGAGAATTCAAAAGAGCAAGTTTTGAACAAAAATTTAACTATTTTAATTTAAGCTTTGAAATTGTTTTGAAATACTCAAAGTTCCAGAAAAAAAAATTTTCTCAACAACCTATTTCCTATGTGCAAATGGTGCCGTAATTAATATGCATACTATATTTGTATTCAAAATTTCTTTTTTTTGTTTATTTTAAAATACCTTATAAGGGTTTGCCATAGTAATGAGTCCGCCAATTTTCATAAAATTTGCATGAATCTAACTTGCATTAGATATAAATTTAAACTTATTTTGATTATTTTGGCTGATCTAAGTTAACAAAAACTTCTTTGAATTTTTGAATTGCCATTTTTAGCTGAGTTTTCATGTAATTTACGATGGCTGCATCGAAAATATTACTATATTCTACGCTCGGGGTACAAAGTTTGAACTCCATCAGTCAAATTAACTTTTTGCATTTTTTTCTTAATTAAAGTGGAAATAAAATTCAAATGTCTAATTTTTATCACAGTTAGATTGTATAACTTCAATGTATATCAAGGACCCCACCACTGTGGTCTCCCTTTGTGAGATGGAATTTCTTATTCATATTAGAATATTCTATTATATGGGTTTTTTTTTGTGTCTGCCATTCATTTTTCTCAGCTCCCCAGTTTCCTTTAATAATACGTCAAATAATCACATCTAGTGTTTAGTTAAAAATATATTTTTCAAAACTTGAAAATGATATCGCATTTATCAAATAAAATGATTCGTAAGTAAATATTTTCATATAGACAATTAAAATCATTAATTTCTAATGTTTTTAAAGTATATCCTAGGGTGGTCCTTAAAATACAAATTTTCAAAATTCGATTTACGCGCACCAAAAAATTGTTCTAATACATGTAAAAATAAACTGTACAAAATTTGGTCCCGATAGGTTGACGTTAACATGTGCCGCAAGAGGGTTGAAAATTCGATCAAAATGGTAGTTTTTCAGTTATTGTGCTTTATCTCAAAATATATGATTTTTACATAAAAGTTTATAAGAAAGAAATTATACATATAATTATTTTATATAAAAAAGATTATTAGCAATAAACTCATAAGTCAAATATTTACCTCCTAAAAGTCAAAAGTTCCATAAATATTATGTTTATCAGTAAAATTCATATATTTCGGCAATTTAAGTATATACGACGAACCGTTCTAGTTATAAAAAAAATTTTTATGTAAAAGTTATTTGAAATTTAATTTTCTATAAGTTTTGTAGAAAAATAAAATTGTTTTACGTGTTTTCTGGCGAGGTAATGAAGAAAACTTATGAATAACAATCATTTTTCTATCATTTATCATTTTTTGTTTAGATAATGTTGTTGAGTTAAATTTGTTTAGTTCCTCAGAATATGAAACAGAAGATGATTTGTCTGGTTCATCATATTCTTCAAAAACACGAGGATTTATAACTTTTATAACTCCAAAATTACTTTCCGCATTAGATCAATGCAAGATATCTGACCGCGATGCTGTGCATTTAATTGTTTCTACTGCTGAAGCATTAGGTAATAACGTATCAAAGTTAATAATCAACTGATCAACTATTCGACGGGAAAGATTATTTTTTAGTGAGAGAAAGGTAAATGAAATTAAAAAAAAAAATTAAATTTCTGGATAAAAATAGTCTTGTCTTGCATTGGGATGGAAAACTACTTCCAGGCATTATAAATAGAGCTAAAGTTGATCGATTGCCAATCTTGGTATCATTTGAGGGAGTAAGTCAATTACTTGGGTTCCCAAAAATTGAGAGAGATTCTGGCGAGAATCAGGTAAATGCAATTTTTGATTAATTACAAGTTTGGGGTGTAAAAAATAAAATACAGGCCTTGTGTTGTGACACAACAGCTTCTAATACAGGTCGCTTAAATGACGCTTGTATATTGCTTAAACAACTCTTAGAGCGTAATGTGTTGTATTTACCNCTAGATCGTAATGTGTTGTATTTACCATGTCGTAGACATATTTTGGAATTAGTACTAAAAAATGTTTTCGAGGTTAAACTTAATTTATGTACAACTGGTCCGGATGTATCAATTTTTAAAAATTTAAAGAATGTTTGATTAGTCTAGATTTGTTGAATTTTGATATTGGTATCAATGATATAATTATAAAAAATGCAGTTGAACACACTAAAAATAATGTAAAAAAAATTTAATTGGAAACATTAATAATTCAACAATGTAGAAATTACTACAAAGAATTTATGTGTTATTTTTATGGATGCAACACCCCTAAATGGTGTAAAATTTCACTACCCTAGTGTTTTTCATCAACCTAGATGGATGTCTAAAGCAATTTATTCGTTAAAAATATACATGTTTAGAAAACAGCTTAAAATACGAGAAAAACATGCATAACGTAATATTTGTGTATTTTTGGTAAAAGTTTACGTAAAGGCTTGGTTTAAGGGATCTATTGCCATACAATCAGCATTTAATGATTTATGTTTCTTAAAAGTTTTAATTAATTATCCTGATTCTTTTATATCTAAAGCTGCAACACAGAAATTTACCGGACAGTGTACCGGCAGATATTAAACTAAAAATGGTTGAGGCATCAAGAGAGACATCACAAAAACAAGATAAAAAAAATTACAATAAACCTAAATGATACTAAACTATTTAAAAAAAAAAAGAACTTGATAGATTTTTTGGAAACTCATCCTCATAGCTAGGTTGAAAATCCTGATTTTCAAAATAGTTTGAAAGTTTTATCTAATCCTCTTGTGACAAACGATATAGCAGAGAGAGGTGTAAAACGTATGCAAGAATACAATGACATATTAACTAATGATGATGAACAAAAACAGTTTCTACTACAAGTCGTTAATGATTATAGATCACAATTTGGAGATTGTACTAAAAATTCATTGATGAATAATAACAATTAATAATCCTATCAAAAACAAAATTTTTTTTATATTGTGACTACTAGAAGAATTATTTTTAATATTATTTAATTTTATAATATTTTATGAGCATTAAGATCATTTTTCATATTTTTTTTAGCATTTCATTATTGGTTTACTNTTTCAAATTTTTTTAGCATTTCATTATTGGTTTACTTATTTTATTTGAGTTTGAAAAAAAAAAAATCGTTATTTTTTAAATTATCATAGAAAAATGATTGTTATTTATAAGTTTTCTTCATTATCTCGCCAGAAAACACGTAAAACAATTTTATTTTTCTACAAAACTTATAGAAAATTAAATTTCAAATAACTTTTACATAAAAATTTTTTTTATAACTTGAACGGTTCGTCGTATATACGTAAATTACCGAAATATATGAATTTTACTGGTAAACATAATATTTATGGAACTTTTGTCTTTTAGGAGGTAAATATTTGACTTATGAGTTTTTTGCTAATAACCTTTTTTATGTAAAATAATTATATGTATAATTTCTTTCTTATAAACTTTTACGTAAAAATCATATATTTTGAGATAAAGCACAATAACTGAAAAACTACCCTTTTGATCGAATTTTCAACCCTCTTACGGCACGTGTTAACGTCAACCTATCGGGACCAAATTTTGCACAGTTTATTTTTACATGTATTAGAACAATTTTTTGGTGCGCGTAAATCGAATTTTGAAAATTTGTATTTTAAGGACCACCCTAATATATACTGTCGAATTAAGTTTGATATGGATAATAGGTCTTAACTAGAAAATTGAATAATTTTACATTGTTATTTAGCTGTTATTGTATAAATCATTTCTAAAAAAAATGATTATGGGTTTCACCTGAATTTAACAATTGATTTTTACAATTATAATAAATTTTTAGAACACGCTTAATTAAGTATATTATATAATTTTTTGGTTTTTTTTTTTTTTGGTTTTTCTATTGGAAACTAAAAAGATATTGATTTTGTGATGCTGTGCGTTTTTTTTATATCTGTCCATAAAAATTCTCAGTTTTCACTAAATCAATTTTTCATAAATATTTTCTCTTTTTTACAAATTAATAATAATCTCAAAAATGATAGAGAAAATAGAAAAAATTACAAATTTGAAATTGGCGCAAAAATAGGTTTAGAAAAGTATATTACATTAAAACTATATAGAATATATTTACATTCATAAGTAAAAAGCAATTTTTTTTTTAAGTATTGCATCAAGCCCTTCAATTTTTAAACACGTTTTCTATAAAAGTAATTACTATTATATAATTTTTTCGTAAAAATTATAGTACTTAATTATTAAATATCAATTTCATATTATATTTAGTAGTTAAAAACGGAGAAGGTCTAAGGAATAAAGTGTTTGATACCAGTCGGACAACTTGGGCGGTAGCTGTTTTATCAGTCATGTATGCAGGTCTACCCAACGCTTGTAGTGTCGACGGTGTAGGGACATCACCACTTAACTCTAGGCTGAACTCGTGTATAAGGGAGAAAAATAGATACAAAATAAGAATAGGTACTTGGAATGTTGGAACATAAAATGGTAGAAGTAAAGAATCAGTAGAAGTATTGAAGAGGAGAAAAGTTAACAATTGTTGAGTACAGGAAACTAAGTGGAAAGGAGAGAAATTGAGGGAAATAGGTCAGGGTTATAAAATAATATACTCAGGTAAATCTAGTACAAAGAACGGTGTAGGGATAATAATGGATGAGGTGATGAAAAGTAAAGTAGTAGATGTAGCTAGGAGAAGTGACAGAATTATAGTCATAAAATTGATATTCAAGGAAAAAGCGCTGAATGTACTATGAAAGTCACTGAAAGTGACTATGCACCGCAAGTAGGATGTGATGAAATAGACAAGAAAGTGTTTTGGAGAAAGATAGATGAGGTGATGCAAGGGGTACATGGCAATGAGGGTGCGGTGGCAGATGGAGATATGCATGGAGATGTAGGTAATGAGAGAAGAGGATATGAAAGAGTACACGGAGGGTATAGTTTTAGTGGAGATAATGGGGCTGGAGAAAGAATCCTGGATATCGCAGTATCGTTTGATCTTGCTGTGGTTAATACTTATTTTAGAAAGAAGGAAGAACATTATATAACTTATAAGAATGGGAGGAATATTTTTAATTGATTATTTTATGTGGAAGAGAGAGCTTGTAAAGCGAATAAAAGATTGTAAAGTTATTAGGCGTGAGTTGAAGAAAGAAGAGGTAGAGAAAGACTAAAAAAGAGACAGAGGGATACTATTGAATGAGATATGAGGACAGCTGATGTGAGCGTTGATGATGTGGAGATCGTGTCAAGTGGAAGTTTAGGATAAGGGTGGCCGAGTAGTTGGGATTAAGGCGAGGAGGAAGAAGAAGAAGAATTTCATATTATATTTAATTGCTATAATCAATATTCATTTATATATAACACTTATAAATCATAAAAGTTGTAATAATGATATAAATAAGGAAATAGGAGTTCATTCTGCTTTTGGAATTATCCATTAATTTTTTAAAATTAAACACTATCTACAGATTTGCATCGAAGCGTTTTTTATGATGATTATTTTAATCACAGTCAGATATCATCTATACTTGTGCCAACTATGTCACGACCCCCTGTGATACCGTTTTTGTTTTCAAATTAATTATATTATATAAGATTTTATTTAAGATAGATATAAAAATGATAGTATTTCCGGAGCATTTTTAAAAGTTAAATTGATAAAATAAATTTTTTGTGAAATTGTTGTTATTTTGCAATCCCCCCATGACCTGCCCATGGGGGGATTGCAAAAAGGATCTAATTTTCACAAAAATATACCAAATCGTAGTTAAGTATCTAAGGTTTCTATAAAAAAAAAATATGTTAATCTGTTAATTTTTAAAAAATGTGTGGTAGTTTTAAGAAAAAAAGTTGAAAGGAGGTTTCACTGTAATATAATATAATATATATCGTCGGAGTTTATGTATTCATACTCCCCTTTATGAACTATATTTATGGTCCTGATATGATTACCAGAAAGATGTCAAAAAATAATGAGCAATCCCATTTTACTAACTTATAGTATTAAAATTATAAATGTTAATTAAAAACACTAGTTTTATTATTTTAATAAACATAATATGTTATAACATATTATGATATTTATGATTCCATTAATTTCTAATAATTCATATTAATTGTTTTTATATATTTTTAGCTCCTAACTGTAATGGCAGAGGTTGCGGTTGTGGCGGTGGTGGAGGCTGTGGTGGTGGCCCAGGTGGTCGTAGTGGTGGTGGTTGTCCCTGTAGTAGCGGTGGTTGTGGACCACCAGGAAGAATGCCTTTTGGTGGTAAGTTAAGTAGTATTTTAATAGAATTAAAAATAAAAAATTGTTAAAAAACATGTGTTGATGCCACACACTGTGTCCCAGACTAAAATTTTGATAGGGCAAAATTAATATTGATAAGAGTTTTGACATGAAGTTGGAATAAAATTCTAGTCTTATAGTTTTTCATTTATTATAGTCAATGATAATTGTTAATTTACGTTATCAATTTGTAGACAAATTAATTAAAAAACTTGACATTCATTTGTGGGTATCCTCATCAGAACTAATTTTAAGGGGGATCATTTTTAAATTTAGAAAGTGTTTGATGTTATATAACATTGGCACGTTCGTGCTATTTTTTTAACGTATGTATAATGCGATAGTCGGCACTGCGTCTTGTAAATTATAATTTTTATTTTTATTTCTATATTTTGTGTAACGCTGTTGTAATTAATTGTCTGGTGTTATTCACCAAACAATGTTACCGGCGCATAACCCAGAATTAATCGTTGTATATTTCCCAAAAATCAATTGTCCTTGTCATCCTGTAGTGTGCAATCGCGTATTACATTTTGAGTTCTCTTAGGTGTATAAAGTTATACACCTAAATATATAAATATTCTACTATATATAAGTTCTATATAAATTTTAAATTATTATCTTTCATTTAGAATACCTATAAATTCCCAATTCATTTTAATTAGTAGAAAAACTTCCGACCGTAATACCAATCGTGTACGTGATTCATTGTCCCTCGACAACGTCGTTGTCGGCGACCGCCCCGTTCTGTCAGTACTTAATACAGCTAGTGTGTGCCAAACAAACATCGCGTGTGTGGGGCATATGGAGCTTCAGTCATTTTGGAAATATGCTTCACCCGTGTAATTTGTTCACACCAAAACTATATTCAAACATTGGGGTGTCCGTTCGTGTAACCGCGTGGCTGCTTTAGGCATTGATGACGTGCGTATGGTGTGCGATTTACTAGGTCTGAGTCGTGTATACGAAACGATAGAAGATGCTGATCGTAACGCATCCCGTTTCAATAGCAATTCGTTACCGTGTGACTACACAACACGGTGGGCTCGAAGAACGCCACCCGTCGCATTTGTCACGGTTTGTGAGAGCGGTTCTACCACAGGGTATTGGTGAAAAAGTCCTTAAAGCATTTTGGATTCAGAAATTACCTACTGTGATTTACATCGTCATCGCTGATACGGACGGTGTCAGAGCTTGCTGAGCATGCCGACCGCGTTATGGACATCAGCGGTTATGGACACACTGTATCCACAAGTACTATGGACTACATTTTTTCCTCAAAAATTAATTTTACAACTTTAATTCTGTCACTTTTTCTAACTACTTCTACTACTTTACTTTTCATCTCCTCATTCATTATTATCTCTACACCATTCTTTGTATTGGTCATACCTGAATATATTATGTTATAACCCTGACCTATTTCCCTTGCTTTCTCTCCTTTTCAATAAGCTTCCTGCTCACAACTAATATTAACTATTCTCCTCTTCAATACTTCTACTAATTCTCTACTTCTACCACTTAATGTTCTAACATTCTACTTACTTAATTTTACTTTTTATTTATCTTTCTCCCTTATATACGAGTCCAGCTTAGATTTGAGTTATGATGTCCACACACCGTTGGTACTATAAGCGTTGGGTAGACCTGTACACATGACTGGTGAAACAGCTACAGCACAAGTTGTCCGGCTGGTATCAAAGACTTTATTTCTTAGGCCTTCTTCGTCTCTAATTACTTTATTTCCTCTCACTTGTTGTCTCCGCATACATCCGAGATGGGACAATCTGCCTAAGATATGATCAGGACTTATCATACTTTTTGACAAAATTTTATACCGGCTGTCGACCTGATGCAACCTCAATACGACTGACAGAGAGGCCGTGGAAATATTCTTCTTGTTTTATTCTATACAGTTTACGTATTATTAAACTTAAAAAAAATCTATAAATCGTTGAAAAACAAATAAAAAAGAACATTTTTCTTTTATAATTGTGATGGTACAAAACAAAATCGGGATTGCTATTTGAAAATTGAAAGTTGATACGAGTTTAGGGTATAAGAAATAGTACTAATTTCAATTGTTTCATTCGATCACTGACGTTATACGTGTAATTTTTGTAAGCCTAACGTTATTTTTTATGGTCACCAGGAGTCTTACTCTTCAAGTTTATGAACTCATATTGCTGATGATAAGAGGCTTATCAAGAAAGCGAAAAATTGTATTTATTTATTTTGTTCTTTTCTTTTTTGTTGTTTTGACTAAACTAAGGTAAAAGTTCAATATTGAAATAATTGAATTAACTTTATAGTTTTAAACTATAAAATTGTACTAAACAAAACAATGGTTGATTAATATAAAATGTTAAACCATTTTTACATGGTTTTATAGACGTTATAAAACCATAGAGATTTATAAAATTATAAAATTTTATTATAATTTTATGTAATAGTTAATAATACTAATTTAAGTTAATGAAATAATTTTTCTTTAAGACTTGAATTTTTTTTTATTGGATGATATAGAATATTTTATTGAGTAATAACATAATTTTATATATGCATATAAATTTTGTCAAGTAATTTAATGAAGAAGTTTTGATTTGGGGTAAAAGTCCAACGTTGCTCTAAAGAATACATTTTATACTTATTTTAAAAATAAATGAGGATTAAATAAAATTTTATTAAATTTGAATAATTAATCAAATAATTTTTACTAAAATCATTTTGTAGTAGTCTTACTTGTTGAAAAATATTATTTAAAAAAAAAAACTATTCCTAAGTGGCTCTAACTTTATTTCGCCTATTATAATTAGTTATTATGACATTGAATTGCAAAATTACTCTGATTCAATAAAATGTCTGATTAATTCGTTATTTTAAGTAAAAAATACCTGCTTAAACAGTTATTTATTAATTTATTTATTTGTTCATTAAAACTTATTCAATACTAACTGTATTCTTATTTCATTAATGAAGTAAGAGTACTCTTTTATTTTTCAATTTGATTCAGTTCATTACTCATTAAATAGAGTTCTAAACTAATTTATAATACTTAATTTGTTTTTTTTAATAGTTTGTCCAGTATAAAACAAAATGTTTATAACAAATATTTGTACTAATCGTGATTCTCAAACTATATACATGATAGAAAAAAAGTGCACACTTTTATTCTAGGCTACTTTATCTGATGAGTCCATAAAATTTAAAATACTAAGATAGGGTAGAACAAGGCCTTTATTATTAGGTATTTTCAAAATGAATTCTTTATGTCACACAATGTCCCAAAATTCCTAATTAAAATATTTGTAATCCAATTATCTTTATGGTTTTTAAATAATTTTTTGTTATTTCCATACTAAGTTGTTAAAATAAATATTTGTGTTGTTTATAGGAAGCGGTTGCCCACCTGGCGGATGTCCACCAGGCGGTGGTAAGTTTAATATTTTATGCAGTTATTTTAACATTAATTATTTTAATAAAAATAAAAGACGTAGTGATTTGCTTATATAACCTACAAGCTCAGTATAACTAAATCGAGCCTTGATAATGATGTATTTTAACCGTACCCAAATGAGATATGTAAGGCGATTACATTATAAAAATATTTACTAACGTTCCATATGTTTAAGTACGGGAGAAATAAGATTATTTATGTAAAAATACAAATTAATTTTTTATAGGTAGAAGAGGCGGTTTTCCATTTGGCGATGGTAAGTTTAATATTTTATGCAGTTTTAAACATAAGTTATTTTAATAAAAATATAAAACTTATAAATATATGATATTATTATATATCCTACATAGCTCAGTACAACTAAATCGAGCCTTAGTAATGATGTACTATAGCATGATGCGTACGCGACTGAGATTAAAAAATTAATAGTTTTTAATATAATAGGCCGCTTAAATTAAAAAAATATTTATTGACTTATTAAGTAAGGGTTAAATAAGATTGTTTGTTGAAAATATAATCAATTTTTTGTGTTTAGGAGGTGGTTGTCCACCTGGCGGTTGCCCACCAGGCGTTGGTCCTACTGGCGGTGGTAGGTTAATTGTATTATGCAGTTTTTACTTTAGTTATTTTAGTAAAAATATGAAACATTAATATTTTTAAATATATGATTTGATAAAAACTTATTTAACTTGGCACAACATAATTAATCTTTGGTACCTATGTATTAAAAGACGACACGTACCAGACTGAGTAATAAAGGCCACCTAGTGTGATATCATTAGACATACGTTATGTTTTAATAATTGGAATAGGTTTATTGATGTAAAAAATAAATATATTTTTTTTTTAAATAGCAGGCAGTTTTCCATTTGGCGGTGGTAATTTTAATATTTTATGTAGTTATATACGTTAGTTATTTTAATAAAAATATAAAACTTATAAATATATATAAATATACTACTTGGTACTTGTTCTATCTACCACCAATGTTCCCAGGGGATTACAATAAATTTATCGTATAACTAAAAATTAATTAACAAATTCAATTGACTATAGCCAATTTTCTATTGTCGTTAACCGCAAATTATATTCACAATTATAATCTTAAACTTTTACACTTAAATGGACGTCCCTGTACATACATTATAATTTTACATATAAACTATTATCCAAATATCTTTATTCAAAAACAAATAATTATTTCACAAGCCAATTTGCTATTGACTTAACCACCGGCGATCGCCGCTCATATTCAACCAATAAACTTAATATTGCCAATATCATGAAGGCCATTGGTGACAAACAAAAAACCAAACAATCCAAGTAGTTTTTGTAAATTAAATTTGTAAAATGTACATCATTTCTTTGATTGAAATGAAAATAGACCAATATAATTTCACGCAATATTAAGTAATTTTAAATGGACTATTCCATACGCTTAACATCAAGCGTATATAATGATTATATATGACTGTTAAATACAAAAACGTGATTACCAGTCACTTACTGTCTTTGAGAACACAGCCGACAGACTAGCCAGTAATACCGATAAGTTACCAGCCGGCTGTTGACATCTTAGATCACCGGGGTGGGAGACTTTGAGGTATTGATGGTATATATTCAACAGTACCTATGTATTAAAGAACGATGGACTGAATAATGTAGGCATCTTGGTATGATTTTCATTAGTCATATGATTAAATAGTTGGAATAGGATTATTTATGTAAAATAAAATATATATTTTTCCTATAGGTATAGGAGGAGGCCGTATCCAAATTGGTGGTGGTAAGTTTAATATTTCATGCAGTTGTATAAATTAGTTAATAAAAATTTAATAAAAAAACACTACATAGCTCAGTATACAAAAATTGAGATTTGGTAATTATCTATTTAAACACGATGGGGTACCTCGCTAAAATATATATGTCGATTGCATTAGTAAAATATATATTGACGTTCCGTACATTTATTGTGAATAGGAGGTGGTTGTCCAACTGATGCTGATAAGTTAATTAATTTATGCAGTTTTTACATTAGTTATTTCAATAAAAAATTGAAATATATATATTTCTTAATATATGATTTGATTACAAACTATTTTTAACTTTGTACGACATAATTGAAGAGTGAATGTGTCAAACGTTCTATGTGCCAAAAAAGTGAAAAATTGTTTTATTTCTGATTTATGTTCTATGTGCCAAAGGTCACAATCTTGTATGTGTTTCAAGTGTCAATTAAATTTTTTACTTGTACAAAATTGCGTTCATAGATTGTATTTGTTCTGTGAGACATGCCCATTGTTACCTGTACGTTCTAAGTGCCTTGGACGAATATAATAGTTTGATGATAACAATATTATGATATAGTTCGTTATATTTCAAAATAACTAATACTGGTGTTATTGTATTCGTTAAGTTTTCTTTTTCATTTGTTTAATTGTGTTATTATGAATACTGAAAATATACATATTTTACAAAATGGTAAAAAAAGAAGAAATGATCAGACTAAAAAAAGAATTAGTAGAAAATCGTATGTGAACAGGAAAAGCAATAATACAATTCAGGAAATCCCGACATCGTTATTAGAGGTTAGTACCTAATTAATATAATATAATAAAATTATTCATTAAACGTTATAAAATCACTTTTATTATACATTGTAGCCGACATGTAAATGCAAATATGACTGCAAAAATATTTCATGGGATTGGAAATTGAAATTGTTTAATGACTACCACCGTTTAGCAAATGATAGTGAACAGGGTACCTACATATTAGGACTAATTCAGGTTACCGAAATAAACAGACGTCGTCATGGTCAATACTCGCATCCATCACACAGTCACAAACAGTGCACAATAAAATATTCAATTCCAAATGATGAAGGAGGAGTTAGTCAAGTATGCAAAACCACATTTCAAAATATTCTCGGTGTAAAACATAGATTTCTGCAAACTTTACAATCAAAAAAAAAACAAGGTTTATCAGTTTATAAAGATGCTCGGTCAGATAATCCTAAACGAAAAAGTTTTAATAATGAAAATATACAACAAATCATTGATCATTATAACAGTTTTCCTAAAAATGCTAGTCACTATGGTCGTTCTAAATCTAAAAAAGAGTACTTAAATCCAGATTTAAATTACAGCAGATTATTTTTCGCATTTAAAAATCAATATCCAGATTCCAAAGTCAGTTATGCATATTATAAAAAAGTCTTTAAGAAACAATTTTCTCAACTATCATTTCAACGGCCACGTCTACAAAATAAAATAATAGAAATTTACAAGGCTACTAATATAGTATAAATATAGCATAACATATATTTTTATACAAAATTATAAGAAAATTTTTAATTTGTAATGTTTTTTGTGTTTTCTGAACAAATATTTTTTTGGCACATAAAACGTTTGACACATTCACTCTTCAATTAATCCTTAGTGCCTATGTATTAAAGGACGACACGTACCAGACTGATTAATGTAGGCCACTTTGTGTGATTTTCATTAGACATATGATATGTATTAATAAGTGGAATAGGATTATTTATGTAAAAAAAAAAAATATATATATGTTTTTAATAGGAGCCGGTTTTCCATTTGGCGGTGGTAAATTTAATATTTTATACAATTGTGTACATTAGTTATTTTAATAATAATATAAAACTCATAAATATTTATAAACATTTGAATATAATGTAAGCTTTATTTCATAAGTAAAGATGTATTACACAGCTATTAAGGCTTTCATGCCATATTGAGGTTGTATCGGATATAGCCGACCCCAATTTGTTGCATAGATTCAAAGTACATAATGTATAAAATGTTACACAGATGCTAATTTTTTTAAAAAAAATGTATACATATATATTTTTATATTTCAAATCTCCTATAAAAACCTTCGTAAGAGAATGAATGGTAAAACTTACATAACTAAGCACTACACAATACGTGCCGGACTGAGTAATATAAATATATTTTTTCTATAAAGGTATGGGAGGCGGTATCCAACTTGGTGGTGGTAAGTTTAATATTTCATGCAGCTGTATACATCAGTTATATTAATAAAAATATAAAACTTATAAATATATGATATTATTATATAACCTACATAGCTCAGTACAACTAAATCGAGCCTTAGTAAAGATGTATTATAGCATGATATGTACCCGACTGAGATATGTAGGCTGATTACATTAGTAAAACATTTATTCGCATACTATATGTTTAAGTAAGGTTGAAATAAGATTTTTATTGAAAATATAAATCAATTTCTTGTATATAGGAGGTGGTTGTCCACCTGGCGGTTGTCCACCAGGCGTTGGTAAGTTTAATAAGTTTGATTACAAAATGTTTATAACTCAGCACGACATTATTAATTATTGGATGACGCGTACCTGACTAAGTAATGTAGGCCTTAAAAAAATGTAGTTAAATAATTTTTATTTCTTTCCTTTAGGAATAAAAAAAATTAAATTTCTATTATGGAAACCTATTATTTAGTTTAAATCTTAAAAATGAGGTACAATTATATGAAGTATTAGATGATGACAATTTGATAGAACTTATTATTTACGATTACCTTATTATGGAAAATTTATACACACCTATATGGATTTACTAGGTTTTTAAGAGTAACAATATGATAGAAAAAATAATTAAAGAACTTTTATTCTTTTCATATTTGTTATATTAAGATAAATTTTTCTTCTGTTATTGCTTGTTAAAGTTAAGCGTTTTTCGACCAAGAATTACTTGGTTCCTATATAAAAATATACATAATAAATTATATGATTTGTGAATATCAAATATTTATTTATTTTAGATGACCTATCTTACTCTAACTGTTTATTATTTAAAATTGTTCTGTGAAGGTATAATTATACATTTATTATAAATGTGTTTCACTTATCTTTAATTATCCTGGTAAGCAGGCCCGTCGCAAGATATTTTCCGCCCTAAAGCGAAAATATCTAATGCCGCCCTTAAAGGGGGTGGTTGGGTAATACAATTGGGTAACAAGTGTTGGGAGGGTAATACTTTACAGCGGCCTAGCCAGAGGAGGGCTTTGGGGCAATGCCTTCCCATTGGCTATAATTTGTGTAGAATTAATATAAAATTATATTAATTATAAAATATTATTATTTAAATTTGATAAACAATTTACTAATAAAAGTAATGTGTTTTTTTTACCCCCCACCCATTGAAAAATACTGGCTACGCCACTTTACTGTTACCATCAAAGGGATTGGGGGATAAATTTCAGTTATTTTTGGCGTACGATATTTATGGACAGCCCATAAAATACTTATTTAAACAAGTAGGTGCATAAGTTATATTGAAATGACAAAATGTTTATAAATGTGTTGATTAAAAATATTTTAATTTGACAAAAGTCAAAACCATAAATATATATTTTATATACCTTTAAGAAAAAAAAATAATATACAAGTGTTCTTCATACATAATGTGTTTTATATAAATAAAAAATCAAACCTGGAAATAAACATAAAATGATGATCAAATTTGAAGTTTTAAAATAATATTTCAAAATTAAAAATTAATTTTTCTTGTTTTTTTTGTTGCAAAATCTTGCACTAAATTTTCTAAATTTAATTCTTGTGCCAACTCTGCTTCAATGGATAAAATTGATAATCCAGTCAAACGCTCATTACTCATTGTTGATCTTAAATGATATTTTATAAGTTTCAGTTTCGAAAAACTTCTCTCAGCAGACGCTACTGTCACTGGAATTGTAAGAATGATTCTTAAACTGATTTCAATATTAGGATATATTTCCTGGAGTTGATTATTATAAATGTACTCAAGATTTTTACTTGCTGAACTACTTGATTCTGTAAGTCGACAAAATAATTTTAGTTCTTCAAATAATTCGATGACATCAATATCTGCTGTATCATTTGATGATAGTAAAATCCCTAAATCTTTACAATGTTTTAGTATGGTTTCATGCTCCCAAGATTTTAAAGAATTTATATTATACATGAAACCAAAGTTAGAACAATGATTATCTAACTGGAGAAATCTATCTTGCAGAGAATTGATAGCCGTATCAATTATAGTATTGTAAAACTCTACTTCAAATTTTTTTTCCGGGTTATGAAGAGGAACATTATCTTGGTTTTCTTCAATCTTTTGCGCACTTGATAATCTTGAGGAAATTCTTCTAATATTCCAATGGCTGACGCAATTTCTTAAGCAATTAATTTTACTTTAGAAAACCCATTTTTTCGATATTCTTTTGAAAATTCAATGATTTATGATATACTATTAACAGAAATTTGTATATCAAAATTGATTGACTGCAGTTGCTTGTTGACAAGATTAACAATACTTAATATTTCATACCAAATAATAATAGAACATATAAATTTAAAATCACATATATTTTTTAAAAGAGCGTATGCATCTGCTTTTGTATGAAGACCATTCATTTCATCTAAGTTTACATCATTCTTAATATGTTTTAGGGCATTACAAAGCTCTTCAAATTGATATCTTATGGGCCTTATCGCATTTATTCTCGACTCCCAACGCGTGTCGCAAACTTTCTTCAATGTTAATTTAGGTAAAAATTGAATCAAAATTTTCCATCTCTCAGTAGATGCCGAAAAAAATACATAAAGTTGTTGCACTATATTAAAAAATGAGACTGTGTAAATATTACATTTTGCTGCATCATTAACTACTAAGTTCAACGAATGAGAATTACATGGTACATAAAATGCCCGCGGGTTTATGTCAAGTATGCGTTTTTGAACTCCGTTATGTTTTCCTTTCATATTGGAGCCATTATCATAACTTTGGCCACGCATATCATTTATGTTTATTTCCAAATCAGAAAGCATTTTAATTATCCGGTCACTTAATCCAGTCCCGGTTTTATCAAAAACTTCAATAAATCCAATAAAATGCTCATGTAAAACTCCTGTCTTAATACAAACATATCTCAATATTATGGACATTTGTTCCTTATGACTACAGTCAGGTGTGCAGTCTAAAATAATGGAATAATACTTCGCAGCTCTCACTTTGCTTAAAATATTATTTTTTACTTTTTCACTCATTAAATTAATTAATTCATTTTGAATTTGAGGACCTAAATAATGTACATGTAATTGTTTATTTTGAATCCTTTCTACGTGATCTTTTAAAACATTATCAAACAACGAAAATAATTCAATAATTTTCAAAAAATTGCCATTATGTGGTGAATTTATTGTAGATGATGTTCCACGGATTGAAAGATTTTGCGCAGCCATGCAACGTAATATAGCGCATAACCGAACTAAAACAGACCTCCAATGTTTTATTTCAGATTCTATTTTACGTTGATTATGAGAATCAATAGTTTGATTTAATTTTAATTTTATAACCATTTCGTGCCAAGTTGAAAAATGAAGAATGTGTGTTTTTGAGGTTTCGTGAATTTTTAAATGGCCTGTTAAATTACGCCAATCGTTATATCCACATTCAGAGACCATACCTGAATCTTTTTTAAAACTAAACAACATACAACAGAAACAGTACACAGCATCATTTTTTTTTGAATAAACCAACCAGGATCTTTCTATTTTTTCTCCATTATTCAAAATTCGTTGATAATAAGCATCAGAAAATTTCCTATTTAATTGGTTTTTCGGAAAAGAATAATTTTTAATTTGCACAGGCCCTTTTTTTATAAGTGATATTCGAATTGAGTCGGTTAATTTTAGTGGCCAGTCACTTGGGTCATCTGAATGTTCAACACTATTTGTTTCCAATTCGTCATTTTCCGAAGTAATGTTAATTTCTTCATAATTAAATTTATCTGAATTAATAGAATCTTTATCAGAATCAGAAAATAAATCAACTTCTACCCGCGGCAAAGCTTTATCTGGTATTTCATAAGAAGTGGATTGTGAACAGTTTAAATTGTTATTTAATTGTATGTCCGAACTCTGTTGGGTTGTAGGTATATCAGAATTAGTTTTAGTTTGTGAACAATCATCATTCAGTAGTTTAATTTCATCTACAGGTTTTTGCAATAAAAATTTAGTAAAACTCCCTGCTTGTGTGTTAATAAAATTCTGTTTATTTTCTCGTATTTTTTTATATTCAAACCCGGAAAGTCGTTTTTGTGACGACATAGTCAATGCGTAATTGTGTAATATTATAACAAATATTGAATGATTTATAAACAAAAAATAATATACAAGTTTTTAGATGGCA
>NW_026099572.1:13037341-13109457 GCF_025091365.1 Daktulosphaira vitifoliae | reverse complement strand
TTTTTTTTTTAATAAACCAACCAGGATCTTTCTATTTTTTCTCCATTATTCAAAATTCGTTGATAATAAGCATCAGAAATTTTCCTATTTTATTGGTTTTTCGGAAAAGAATAATTTTTAATTTGCACAGGCCCTTTTCTTATAAGTGATATTCGAATTGAGTCGGTTAATTTTAGTGGCCAGTCACTTGGGTCATCTGAATGTTCAACACTATTTGTTTCCAATTCGTCATTTTCCGAAGTAATGTTAATTTCTTCATAATTAAATTTATCTGAATTAATAGAATCTTTATCAGAATCAGAAAATAAATCAACTTCTACCCGCGGCAAAGCTTTATCTGGTATTTCATAAGAAGTGGATTGTGAACAGTTTAAATTGTTATTTAATTGTATGTCCGAACTCTGTTGGGTTGTAGGTATATCAGAATTAGTTTTAGTTTGTGAACAATCATCATTCAGTAGTTTAATTTCATCTACAGGTTTTTGCAATAAAAATTTAGTAAAACTCCCTGCTTGTGTGTTAATAAAATTCTGTTTATTTTCTCGTATTTTTTTATATTCAAACCCGGAAAGTCGTTTTCGTGACGACATGGTCAATGCGTAATTGTGTAATATTATAACAAATATTGAATGATTTATAAACAAAAAATAATATACAAGTTTTTAGATNCAAATATTGAATGATTTATAAACAAAAAATAATATACAAGTTTTTAGATGGCAAAAACTACCAATAATTAAAATATCTTTTTTTATAATCTACGAAGTATAAATAAAATTAAAAATACTTGAGCTCTATTAATCTTAGCAAAAACAATCAAATATAATAAATACCGATTATCTTTTACTTCGACGTCATCTTAAACCGTATTCTATATGTTGTTCACCGATGGACGATTGTTGAGAAATGAAATTCAGTAAGATAAAAATTGGTCTAAACTCTCGTTAAATTCGACAAATGTATAACGCACAAAATAAAAATACCAACAGGTGACGGTCGTTTTTCTCATTATCAGTAAATAAAATAGGTTTTTGGGAATACCGGCCACACGGGTAGTGGGCAATAATCTAAAAGGTATATATATATATATATATATAGTTATAAAAGTATTCACTATAATATAGTGTATATATGTATAGTTATATTATAACTATGCACTGATCAATCGTAGTCACAACAAAATAGCGGAGTTAATACGATAACAGCGTAGACGTAAAATAGTAATATTACTTCATTTTTTTTTCGACGATTATTAATTTAATTTTGCCGCCCTAAAGCAATGCATGACTTGCTTGTACCCTAGCGACGGGCCTGCTGGTAAGTCAATATTCGGATGAGATCACTCATGTAGCTGTTTTCACTATTTACGATATACGTTTATGTAACAAAATTACGCGACTTTTATTATTATATTAATTCGAGTGTAACTATTTATCCAGTACAACTTTATTTTAAATCTACCCCAAGTGAAAATTAAATTTAATATCCTTTTGAGATTTCATGTAAACCCTTTTTGTATATTTCCATAGTATGCTCTTCGACCTTCTTTGTCGCCATTTATACTAACACATTTATAATTTAATAATTTTTGAAACTAATAATTAGATTCTAATTAACATTACTGTTCTGTGCAATAAACTATTTCCTAGTAGTCTACGTTTTTTCAGTCATCTATTAAGTGATCTAAGGAAGATGCGAGCTCAATTTAAGTTCTTTGCTCAATAGATTATACTAGTGTCTCCTTTCGGAAAACGACAGAGATCAGACTAACTGGTCGATAAGTAAAGAGATACTTTGGAGAACGCTTATGGTTAATTAAAACTTAATTTGTGATATTATTGAGAGGTATCGCGTGACCAAGTCGATAAAGCGGTGTTTAGCATAGCATTAATCAGGTGGCGTGCTCTAGCCGCAACTTTGGCACCTACTTGCAGTTCAACCTACACGGAGAACTGCACTGATTTTCCCTTCCTTTCCCTGCCCATATAATATTAGGTTAAGTAAAATTTTTTCGAGAAAAGAAATATATGTGTTAACTTGATTTTTGATGTGACTGTGATATTATTTTTGTTTTAAGAACAGATATATTAAATTTAAGGTTCCTATCTTCACTTTGTATAATTATTCTAACATAGTAAATTTTGTGTGATAGTTAATTGTTTAATTTAGTTTTTGTGTAGTATTATATTCTAAGTTTTGTCCAGGTGCCTGTCGCAGTTGATCAGTGCACATATTTCTTTTACCGTTCTGTCAGTGTTTTATTTGATAAGTAAAGTCACAGTAACAAATTTATATACTTATTCCTAGTGATAATTAATTTATTTAAATTACTAGTGAATTCCTGCTTAGGTTTATTTTTATTGTGGTTATTGTTTATTAGATTTCTTTGTGGTAGGTCTATAAAATTAATATTGTTGTTATTCTGAAAATATTATTGTTGTTGTGCCAAAAAGGAAAACTTTAAATCAATTGTATAACAAAAAAAGAGATATATTTTTTATAATTGATTTATATATATTTAGTATTTATTTATATACCAAAATCATTGCAGTTAATTGTTTATTTATTTTTAATACAGTTCTGTAATATTGCATTTTATTATCACATTATTTGTTTTATTATTTCTTAGTTTTAATTGAAAATCTATTATTACCTGATCACTTCACTCCCCTGATTAGTGTAAGCGAACCCTCCCTATTCAGGGTACTTGTTTTTTGGTCAGAATATCTTTCCCTTCCCTTGTATAGTCCACTTATAAACATAGTCATAAGTGCCGGGATAAGCGGCATAGGAATTTTAGCCCTCACCCTAACACGCGATAGTGCCTGTTGCACACTGTCTCCGGTTCGATAGGGCTCCATTTGCTAAACGAAACACATCAGTTTAGTGATTTTTTATATTGTGTAAGGTGCAAAATAAAAATATAAACAGACAAATGAAATATCAATATGTTTTCTGCGATGAAGTATTTGTATTACCAGAAATAGTTCAACCGAAAATAAGATGTATTAAAATTCTTCTAAGTCCCAGCGACTAAAAATGAAATGAATAATGGCATGGATTAGATATAAAGTTGTAAACAAGAGTGAATTTGTTTGGCTTTTTTTAAATGGTCTTTTATAGTTCGAA
Organism: Daktulosphaira vitifoliae; assembly: GCF_025091365.1. Lineage (NCBI taxonomy): Eukaryota > Metazoa > Arthropoda > Insecta > Hemiptera > Phylloxeridae > Daktulosphaira > Daktulosphaira vitifoliae. The sequence continues at coordinate 13,106,328 of NW_026099572.1, read as the reverse complement.
AAAGCAGTTAAGCAATCTTTGATGAGATTCTTAAGATATGTTTTATTGGATGTTTTGTATCTAATACCACTTTTTCTCAGCTCTCACGGAACCAATTTCTTTCAACGATACGTCAAAAGATCACAAATCGTATCTAGTCGAAGACATTGCTATAAAAAATTTAAATACTTAAAATTAAATTTAAATACTTAAAATTAAATTTAAATACTTTAAATTGAAACTTAAATACTTAAATCAATCCACCTCTCCTATCATGACCTCGTTCATTAAACTCACACTCTCTATACTTTGTGTTACTCCTACTTATTCTTAATCCCTTTCCTTTAAGAGCTGATTTCCATATCTCATCCTATTGATTAATTTCCTCTCTATTCTCTCCTATTAACATTATACCTTTCATACTAATTTAATGTACAAGTCCTTCGTTCCATGAGATATTCACTAATGTCCTATTAATACTATATCGTCAGTGAACAGCATGCACCACAGTACCTTTCTTTGTATTTCTCTAATAATTTTATCTATCAATATAGAAATTAAGTAAGGGCTTAAAACAGAATCTTGGTGCACTCCTACTTTTACCCTAAAACCTTCTGTTACTCCGCCCACACTTTTTACCCTGTTACAAGTGCCATCATACATATCTTCAATTTATATAAATGTACCTTTTAGGACTCTTTTTCTCATTATTGTCCAGTTTAAAACTTCTCTCGGCACTCTATCATGTGCTTTCATCAAATCTATTAATACCATACACAGCTTTTTCTTCTTTTCCCTATACTTTTCTATTAATTGTTACACACAAAAAATTGGCTCCATCGTTGACTTTCCAGGCATAAATCCAAACTGGTTTTTAAATACCGATGTCTCATTTATTATTCTCTTATCTATTAACTTTTCCAAAATCTTCATATTATGACTCATAAGCTTTATGCTTCTATAATTTCCACTCTCCTGTATGTCTCCTTTGCCTTTAAATATCACCAATATAATATTATTTCTCCATTATTTCGGCATTTTCCATTCTAATAGGATTTTATTAAAAATATCCTTCAACCATCTTATGGCAACATCGCCTAATATTTTTCATACTTATACTGGCACTTTATCTTTATTTCTTTTAACTACTTTAATCTACAAAAACCTCGTTCCATGAGATATCCTCTAATGTCTATGTTGGATACTACTCATTCAGTCATTTTACAAAATGCTTTCTCTGCCTTTAAGCTTTGATGCGTAGCTGAGAAGGTATTAATTTTACTATGATGCGTTTTTTTTTGTGTCTGTAACCACATTTTCTCAGCTCTCACGGAACCGATTTCTTTCAACAATACGTAAAAAGATCACAAATCGTATCTAGTCAAATACATTACCTTAAAATTATTAAAAATTTACCTCGTATACCACAAATGGGGGATTTAATTTTTTTTACTTAGAACTGCAATAACCTTTTAAAAAAAGTACGAATTAATACAATTTTTTCATGAGAAATATTATTTATATAACTATTTCATTCGACATACTTTTTTTTAAATGAGACTATTTTCCTTTATACAGAGGTGTTCAAAACTTAAAAATGCATATAGAAAGTAGAACTTTTTTCACTTATCTTTTGAAAGTGTTCTGGAAATATATCTTAAATTAAAGCTAATGTAATATACTTTATCATCGAAAAAAAAATTTCGGACTTTATTTTGTCTTCACGGTAAAAATGGCTACCAAATGCTATTTGTGTGTGAAAATTCTCGATTTTGTATTTTACATTTTTAACTTTATAATGCATTAACTTATTAAAAAGTGTATGGATCAATACAATTTTTTTTATGAGAACTAATATTTATATCTCTCTTTAATTCGACATAATTTATCTTAATCAGGATATAAATAAGGAAATAGCAGATCATGTAACTTTTGTAATAATCCACCAATTTTTTTATTTCTCATAAAAAAATTGTAATGATAAAAGTATATTACATTATCTTTAATTTAAGATATATATATATATAAGTGTCAGACTTTCCAAAACACTTTCAAAAGTTAATTTTTTTGTGAAAAAGTTGTCATTTTAAATCCCTCCTGTGGGCAGGTAAAGGGTCAAATTTATAAAAAAAAATATATAAAATATAAAGACATCAAGCATCTAAAAAAAATAAAAAATTATTATTATTATTTATTATTATAATTATTATAATTATTAAATTATTAAGGAAATAGCAGATCATGTAGCTTTTGTAATAATTCACCAATTTTTTAAAATTAAACACTATTTAAAGATTGGCATCGAAGCGTTTTTTTTTTATAGTGATTTTAATCACTGTCAGATATCATTATACTTGATTCAACTATGCTACGTCAACACTGTGCGCGACCTCCTTGTGCTGGGTTTTAAAATATGTTACTACACTTATAAATATTTCTAAATATATGATTTTAAAACTATATGTAGGCCGCTTATATTAGTAAAATATTTATTGATGTTCTAATGTTTAATTAAGAGTGAAATATGATAGTTTTTTGAAAATATAAATAAATTTTTTGTGTATAGGAGGTGGTTGTCCACCTGGCGGTTGTCCACCAGGCGTAGGTAAGTTTAATATTTTAAATAAATAAGATTATTTATGTAAAAAATTAATATATATATTTTTTGAATAGGTATGGGAGGCGGTTTTTCATTTGGTGATGGTAACTTTTATATTTTATGCAGTTTTTACATTAGTTATTTTAGTAAAAATATGAAACATAAATATTTCTAAGTGTGTGATTGGATTACAAAATCGTTATAACTCAGGACAACATTATTAATCATTGATACCTATGTATTAAATGATGACACGTACCGGACTGAGTAATGTAGGACACATAGTATTATTTTCATTAGACATACGACATGTTAAATAGTTTGAATAGGATTATTTATGTAAAAATAAATATACATTTTTTTATAGGTATAGGAGGTGGTTTTTCATTTGGTGATGGTAAGTTTAATATTTCATGCTGTTTTAAATGTAAGTTATTTTATGAAAAATATAATTAATCTGTAATTTAATTATAAGTTTTATTCATAAAATAATGATACATTTCTTTTACCACTAATATCGCAGTTTTACGCTTCTTTTATTGTCTTAAGGTGCTTTTCTTTCTACCCTCTCTTTGATTATTTGTTAATACTATAGTTTTTTTTTCATTTTAAACTGCAGATCCTTGTTAATAACATTAAGTTGTACCTTAGAAATTAAAACCCTAACTTTTTGGGGAATACCTCAGTCCCAAAAACATTTTGATTCTTGGTTATATGGTCTAAGGTTCTTCTTTAACATTCAAAATATGAGACATACTTTGGTACTATGCACTAAAATATGACGTATACTTGGCTGATTATGACTGACCAACAATATATTTTAATTTTAAGTAATCTTAGCCAAAATTGATCAATTTTTATTATAATATATTTCAAACTTTATCCGGGTACTATATGTATCTTTAAATTAGTAAGATATTTAGTAGACGTAACATATGTTTGAGTATGGATGGAATACGATTATTTAAGTAAAAAAAAAATATATTTTTTTTGTATTACATACGATTATATTGTATAAATAATGTTACACAGATGTTATTTTTTTTTTAAATTTTATACATTTTTATTTTTACATTTAAATTTTATTACATTTTTATATTTCAAATCTCCCATAAAAACCTTTGTAAGAGAAAGAATGGTAAAACTTACATAACTAAGCACTACACAATACGTGCCGGACTGAGTAATATAAATATATTTTTTCTATAAAGGTATGGGAGGCGGTATCCAACTTGGTGGTGGTAAGTTTAATATTTCATGCAGCTGTATACATCAGTTATATTAATAAAAATATAAAACTTATAAATATATGATATTATTATATAACCTACGTAGCTCAGTACAACTAAATCGACTGAGATATGTAGGCTGATTATATTAGTAAAACATTTATTCACATACTATATGTTTAAGTAAGGTTGAAATAAGATTTTTATTGAAAATATAAATCAATTTCTTGTATATAGGAGGTGGTTGTCCACCAGGCATTGGTAAGTTTAATAAGTTTGATTACAAAATGTTTATAACTCAGCACGACATTATTAATTATTGGATGACGCGTACCTGACTAAGTAATGTAGGCCATAAAAAAATGTAGTTAAATAATTTTTATTTCTTTCCTTTAGGAATAAAAAACATTAAATTTCTATTATGGAAACCTATTATTTAGTTTAAATCTTAAAAATGAGGTACAATTGTATGAAGTATTAGATGATGACAATTTGATAGAACCTATTATTTACGATTACCTTGATATGGAAAATTTATACACACCTATATGGATTTACTAGATTTTTAAGAGTAATGATATGATAGAAAAAATAATAAAAGAACTTTTATTCTTTTCATATTTGTTATATTAAGATAAATTTTTCTTCTGTTATTGCTTGTTAAAGTTAAGCGTTTTTCGATCAATTTTCTATTTGCTATTTAGCATAAAGAATTCGTCATTTCTTCATGATGTTACATTATCAAGATTTAATCGATAATTTTTGGTAATAAAAAATTAACAACAGGCACAATATCGCACCAGTACTGACAGTTCTGACACAGTTGCGGTTACTGCCAATGAACTATTACCATATGCTTGGAATGAAAACGTTTCTCTGTGCTAACAGATCAATAATGAAGTTCAAAAATTAAAACGATTCATATGATAAAAAAATGTTTTTTTTTCCATCAGATCATTTAACTAAAAATATGGGTTGCCATTAAAGAAAAATAAAATTTAGGGTTTAATCCTTAAGAGGAGAAAAAAAAATTTAACTATCTATTATTGTAGAGTATTTTTAATTAAACAATAGTATTCCTCTACAAAAATTGAAAATATCCAATATTTTCTAAAAAAATAAGTGTCTAATCCTTAATTGATTTTCCTGTACATAAAAGCTTTAATATAACTTCAGAATTGAATTAATATTTAATGATATAAGCGCCATTATACTAAATTTTTTATTAAAATTATTTCGAGTTAATGAATACTTTAAAATATATTGACGACTAGTAAATTTCTACAAAGGCAAGTAATCTCCTAAACAATCATAGTTATAACTCTTATACAGATTAGTATTAATTTTTAATGTGCATTATGACCTCTTATACGTAATTCCGATATTAAAAAAAACATAGTGTTAATGATTTTGGATTGCTCTCAAATTATTCAGATATCATTATTAAATTAGTTAAAATAAAAAAAAGCTGGTCTTCAGAAGAATTCGATTAATTATAAAATTCCTAGCACTTTATTACAGGTGAAGTCTTAATTTTTACACAAAGAGTAAATTTAAATTACAATAATAATTAGTATTAATTACTAAATATAAATTCATAATATAAAAATAATAATTGCATACAAATTGCATATTTAAATTATTAAATTTAAGTAAAAAATATAGTATTTGAATATCAAAAATTAAAGCTATAATATAAAATTAATTAAAATAAAACAACACAAAATAACAATCTTAAAATTTATAACTAAAATTAATGTTTATTTTTGCAAGATACTTTTTTTTTATAAAAATTTATCATAATTTCTCGTTTAGTATGTTTGTTGCTCTTTAAGACGATGTGTTTTTTGACACACCATTCTAGATACCAGATAATATTTTGTAGGAAATACCATAATGTAGTTTTTTGAAGTGAGACTTCATTACAGAGAGGAAAAAAAAATTATCGCTCATCACGATAGGATGTCACAGTTGGTTTCTATTGTTTTATTAGGTCAAAACTCTATTGTTCTATTATACGTTCATGGATTAAAAAAAATTGGATTTAAATCTAATAGAACAATAGAATACGTTTGATGAACGTTTACGTTCACGGAACAATAGAATCCATTCATCGTAAAAGGGGCGGTCTGTGACGGTCGAACGTGACGACCGACCGTTATGTGTCATAATCGCGTCAAACGGATTCTAATGTTCGATGAACACATACAAGTTCTATAAACGTGTACGTTTAATGTATGCGTTCAATAAACGTTTACGTTCCACGATTGTTTGCAATTTATAGTAAAAATATAAATAAATATTTTGAATTCATACATCTTGATTTTTAATATTAAAATACTTATTTTTAGTTAATATGTTGCTTTTTAATAACAATAATTCATTAATTTAATTCACTTGACGTGAATTCTAAAAAATAAAAATTAACAATTGTATATATTATAAATTAATTAATGTACTTATACAACAATACTTCAATTTTCGAAAATATTATGCTGTATATAATTTGTTATAGTTTAATTAAATGCATACAATTTTATAATTATATGAATTTAAATAAAATTAGAGTCGAATAATTAGCTAACAATTGTTTATAATAACAGGACATCATTCAGAACCACAATATTACCCAGATTATGATGATGGTAAGTTAAGTTTTATGGACTTTCATTAATAAAATATTATAAAAAGTTGTAAATTTACAAACGTTGATATTTGCTTTTGGGCACAATTGACAACACTTATAACTTACATGCGTTATAAAAGGAAAAAGTTGGGCTGCCAACCCACTGGGTGTGATCTAAAACTGGACTACAGTAAGATTTTGAATAAAAATAAGAAATTGTACAATGAAGATAATTCAATATTTTTAAAAATTATAGTACAAAAAAACAATGTATGGTGTTAAATTTATGTCAAGTTACAAAGAAAGACATTTAAACTAACAAAATTAGATTAAATATTAAATGTAGAGAAATAGTGTGTGTTTAAAACTCTTAAATTAATTAATGTAAGTTAAACTTGAATTAAGTTAATAAAAGGAACAATGTTGTAAAATTATGAAAATTAATTCTTAAAAGACAAATTGAATAATAATACTATAAAATTAAATAACAAGATAGAGTGACAAAAATTATTTCCATAGACAAAAATGACTAGCTAATAATTATTACTAAAAATGACATTGAACCAATAATACAAAAATAAAGATAGTTTAATAATTTAATAATTTATCCAGAATATAAAACAAGAAATACTCGTACAATAATGACAATTTTATATCCACAAGGTCCTTATGACCATTGTGCGTTGGCCTTACGCCTACAATGAAATAAATAATAAATAAAAAAAAATTGTAATAACTTATGTGTTTAATAAATGACAATCAATAATAGTACCCACAATTCGCAGAGCTGCTAGCCAGAGAAGCTACCTAAAAATAAAAAACACGGACCACGAGAAGAACAAATAAACTTAACGAACTAAAATTTTGGTAACAAACAATTTTTAATATCACAATTGATTAGAATACATTTTCTAATTAGTACCAATAAACCAAAATAAAATGTATCTTTAGTAGCTTAAAGAAAATTGCAATTAATATAAAAACAAGTACACTGTTTGAACGGAACGCCCGGTAATAATGTGCGGGTAGTTACTGTTCGTTTCTGGAGTATCTATATCATGCAGGAAAAAGAAGTAAGGAGTGTACTGTATAAATGAGTAAATGTATTGAAAGAATATAAAACAATAAACTGTATTTTTAACATAAATCAAAAATTCTTATATATGAACTAATGGGGTAGAGGGGAGCACTTAACACTAATGCCACACTGGCGCAAAGACAAATAAATATTAATATATGTAAAAGTAATAAGATAATGACAACTAATTAATTACTTAGCAATTACTGTAGTCTTGAACTGATCTGGAATGAATAACCTTTCAACAAAATGGTGGATACAATTCACTAACATCAATGGGATGTGGTTAATCGTAAGGTGATGTACATGGGTACACGCGAATCGCTAGAGCGATTATCTATATATAAAAAAACTATTATGTACGAAAAAGGCTTTATGGAACACTTTGACAAGGGCCAAAATAGTAACAGCACCACAAACACTACGACTCAAAGGATTTTCACATCGATATCATACATCGATCGCGTACGTAATCATCTGACATAATGAATTTCTCGCACAACCGGTGGTCGTAGTGCGAGTCGTTATATTTTATCAGTCATAATAAAAAATTTAAGAAATCGTCCTCTAGTGATGCGAATCCAACATACATTACTCAAATTAAAACTGTTTATACCAACAACATTATGATAACTCGAAACACTAATTAAATACTTTTCTTATACGGTAAAGAAGATTGATATAAAAGTATAAAATTAGCTAATTAATTTCCGCAATTTTTAAATCACTTTCATATCAACCTTATATTTATATTATTTTATGTGCTTTATTATTCTGCCATAACAATGATAACATTTATAATTACTGAATTAATGTTTGTAAAAATTTGTTATTTCTCGTTTTAGATTTCAATTATACTAATGACGAAGTCGGTGAGTAGTACTGAATATTAAGTCTTAAATCAATAACAATTATTCTTTTTTTATAATTCTTTATGGAATATTTGATTTTTTGGGCAACGAGTTATTATTATTTTCGAAGTCAAATACTTTTTTCACTAAAACGTGTGTGTATTAAAAACTATTCAGTAAAGAAATATTAGGAAAGAGATTGATAAATATCCGATCATTTATAAAAACTAGCTCTACCAATTCCAGTAAAGTAATGTTTTTTAATATAAAATATTTTCTAAAGAAGGATATATAGGTAAGATATTATTTATCCTTTAAATTAGTATATTAAGGGTTTGCTTTAGGGCCTATTCATCGTCCATCTTTCAAAAAAAAAAAAATTTATTCAATTGGTCCAGTCAATTTAAAAATACACAATTTATACCAACAGATTATTACGCTATAAAATACTATATTTTACTTACTCTATTACATTTTACTTTACTATAGTATACACTGATTTTGTGCGTGTGTGGTGTGATAACTACAATATTTATGTAATGGGGAATCACGCGTTGACAGTATGTGAGTACGTACTTTCGTTAACAACTGTAATGTTGTTAACAGAAGGGTTAAAAAATACAAAATTGACGAGTTCGTTTGAAGACGAAACACGTAAGAAAAAGAGTTTGTGGTCAAGAGTAATTACATTGGTTTTATTGAATGAAAAAAAAATTAGTTTATACGAGGCAAAAAACTAAATGGTCAAAAAATCTCGTCTATAATTAAAGGGAATACAGAAATAATAATGATAAAAAAAATAACTTTTATGATTGGAGAATACAATGAACATCTATACATACCTGCCGACTGCTGATCACTGCAGTAACGCTAATAATATGTACAATCAGGTGCTGGGCACACACCCAAAATTATACCACTACACTTAGATCCTAACACACACAACGTTCCGACTTTATGTTTAAATCACGACATGAAGATAAAGAGCGGAACGGAGTGAGTGTACACTTAAATACTATCCATTGATTCTGTTTAAAAAATAGAAAACAAAAGAGTTTATTTTGTACGCATTCTACTAAAATTACAATGACTTATCAAATAAAAATGATAAACGTGTAACATGTAATCATTAATAAATATTAGCCAAAATTACAAAATATACAAATATTATACATAAGAACCAATACAGTGAGGTTGCGGCATAATTTGAACCAGTATATCTGATATCTGACAGTGTCACTATTAAAAATAACGCTACGATGCGAATCTGTTTAATTTCACAATAATTTGTGTATTTGTAAATTTATAATTGTTTAGTAAAATATGCTTTGTTGGAAGCTTTTTGAAGTCAAATTTGAAAAACAAATTTTTACACAAGTGAGAAGCTTTTTTCAACCCTTCCTGTACTTAGGTTTTTCATTGAATTTTAACCAAATGCATAATAAAGAAAGCTTACTGTCTCTTTTATATTATATTAACATTTATTACGATTAATATTTAAAATGTTATATTAGATTTAAAATATAGAAAAATAATTTGGAAAATGTCTTTTTTTACTGTAACGAAATCGTGAGATATTTTTTTAAAATTGAGATGATGTATTCCAATTTTCTGCAATGATACCTTAAATTAGATTGAAATCGAATTAATTTGATATATTAATCAATAAAATTAGTCTAGTGAAAGCTGAAAATTTTCATAAATAAACATAAACGAATATACTTTATCAGCTTCGTAATTGATAAATTATTTTGAAAATTCATAAAATTAATGTTATAATAGGAATTTGCTTTATTAGATATTTCACTACAGAATTATAAGAATTATATTTTCGTAAATATTCTTAAAACCGTTATTTCAGTCGAAGGTTGGCATAATAGTTTTACATCCAATTTGAGCTGCAATCTTATAATTTAAAATGTATAGATTCATTTTTAAAAATATTAAAGTTACAAATAATTTAAAAATGAATAATTTATTGTAAATAATAATTTTGTATAAAAATGAGTGTCAATGAATTTTACACATTTTCTATATTACAAAAGCCGCTACAACAACTACAGCACTAATTAATAATTTAAATATAACAATAATTGTTTTATTTTGGGTTATAAAATACATTTTTTTAAATTAGAATTAATTTTAATTTTTAAATTTACGTTTCTGACAATTTTAATTATAATTTATTAGATTCAAAACAAATGGATAAGGAATATACAATACAACAACTAAAAGGTAAGTACTCTTCATATTTTTTGTTATTTACATTTATTTTATATAGCTTATTATGCTTTTTATTTCCAAGATTCTAAAATTTGACGTTACCTTATATGGTAAAATTTTAAAGTTAATTTTTATTTTACAATATAACTTGAAAATAAATGTATAGTTTTTTAAGAACGTAGATAAATATTAATTTGATGCTTATAATTGAAGGATTAAACCGTTACTAAAAATTGAATGTCATTTTATAATAATAAATTAGTATATCTTTGATTTTTTTTAAAAAAACGTCTGATATTAATCAATATATTTCAAATATAGTAATTATAACTAATCCAAAAAAATGCATTAATTCCTATACGCTGACCTTGACTTTAAATAACATTTTTGAAAATTTGATTTTATTCATTAAATAAATTAATGTAATATATTTACTAAAGAAAATCATTGATAACTGAATTATATTATTGTTAATTTTTGAAAAAATTATGGATAGATGTGAATTTTTTTTTAAGAAAATTTTTGACTTTTTATTAAATATACGAAAAACTATTTATTTTTTTTTTATTTAACTGAACAACTTTTCTTATAGGGTAAAGAGGTTTGATATAAAAGTATAAAAATAGTTATTTAATTTCCGAGTTTTTTAAATCACTATCATATCAACCTTATATTTATATTATTTTATGTGCTTTATTATTTTGTCATAAAAATGATAACATTTATAATTACTGAATTAATGTTTGTAAAAATTTGTTATTTCTCGTTTTAGATTTCCATTATACTAATGACGAAATCGGTGAGTAGTACTGAATATTAAGTCTTAAATCAATAACAATTATTCTTTTTTTATAATTCTTTATGGAATATTTGATTTTTCGGCATCGAGTTATTATTATTTTCAAAGTCAAATACTTTTTTCACTAAAACGTGTGTGTATTAAAAACTATTAAGTAAAGAAATATTATGAAAGAGAGTAATAAATATCCGATCATTTAAAATAACTAGATCCACCAATTCCAGAAAAGTTATGTTTTTTAATATAAAATATTTTCTAAAGAAGGATATATAGGAAAGATATTATTTATCCTTTAAATTAGTATATTAAAGGTTTGCTTTAAGGCCTATCCATCGTCCTTCTTTCAAAAAAAAAAAAGAAAATCTGATATACACATTTGGCCTGTAATTAACAATAATTTTAAATTATATTCAAATTTTGTTAAAATATATTCAGATCAGAAGTAATTTGTTAGTCATTGTTAGTTCATATTTTAAACAATAACAGTATCTTCTTTACTTAGTGGGGCTACTATATCAGGTTATAGTTGTACTGTCTATTTTTCATTTAGTTATCTGAATTTTGTAATTAAAATTCAAAAAAATATCGCAAAAAAATTTAGTACAATAGTTTGGTACTTAAATAATTTTTATTTTTTTCAAGTTTGAATTAATTGTTGTTGCAGATAATATAATACATAACAAACGTAAGGATTATTTTTTTGATCATTTTTAAAAAGAAACTGATAATTACAGTTAAAATTTAATTTTTAGCTTATTTTAATAATATCATATAGGAACTTAATATATTTAATTGTTTTAAATAGTAAACATTTTTTTTTTGTTTAAAGATGACCAATCCCTCTCAAATAGTGAAATAAAGACGTGTGCATTTTGCTATGCAAATACAACTAATAAGAATTTAGGTAATTGCAGTCATATATATTGTAATAGTTGTAAAGAACAGATGAAAAATTCAAACAGTGGATGTCCATATTGTAAAAAATCCTAGATTCTGTAAATTTTTTTTTATAGAATAAAAAATTTTGAATTAATTAAATTATAAGTAAGTATATCAATATATAAATGATAATTAATGATTTTTTTAGTAAACATCTCAAATAATAATATTGGTTTAACCCAAGTTGAGATTAGTGATTTTTAAATCTTTATACTTATTTTAAATTTACAAAATAACTTAATTTTGGAAAAAACCGTTATTCAGAAAAGAAGAGATAATTAAAAAAAAGTCTTACAGTATTTAATCAGTATATTACATAGACTTTATACTGTAAAACTTAATACAATTGTCTCAGACCTAACTGACAACGTTTATAATTTTTGATATAATTATCATTTTGCTGAATTTTTACTTTAATAATTATTGTCTTTTTAGACTACATTTCATGTATATATTTATTAAAAACTTTAGTTTTTATTTTTTTTTTAATTTGTTCTTTGATTAACCCAAATACGCTTGCGTTTCACTTTAACTCTATATATTAAAATGCTTGTAACTCGATGAGTGTTTGCTCTAAAATTATTATCGAATTATCAAATAAAATAAAAAAATATTATTTTGAAATATTAAAAAATATGCTACCATCTGTAGCTTTATTGCCGTTTATCAGTTGCAAAAAAGTCCGTTGGACATCGCTTGTTAACTTTTATTCAAAAGATTATAACATAATATACTTTTTATTTTATAAGATAGATAGAAATGCTTGTTAATTTATTTATGTTATATATCAGTCAAAACAGGAACTTACATTTTAAAAGATATACAAAAATATACAGAACAATCAATGGTGCTCATAATTATGTTGATTTACTGTTACCAACCGTGATCAAAGATTTATATACAGTGGAACAGATCAACTAACAACTCATATAACTTATGATTTACATAACTTTTTATACTTTTTCTTTTTCAATCAATTTTTACAATAATAATTATCATGGAAAAGAAATCGCGTAATATTACCAGTAAATAACATAATAAATGTTTACTTCTGTACTTTACCTAATATGGTCTACCATCTGATACCATAGGAAAATTGTATAAAAAATCAAAATTTAACCAATTTCAAAATGCCGCATAAACGTAACTACTGTATTAAAATAAGAGTTTTGGGTATCAAAAATTTTTTTTAAAACTTATCTATAAAATCTTCAAATCTTAAAACAAATTTTAATAAAAAAATTAATTTTTAAAGTATGTTTTGTAATTGCGAAAATAACATAAAACATATTTTTAATATAGTTCTATATTGTAAAATTAATTGAAAAAAAAGTATAAAAAGTTATGTAAATCATAAGTTATATGAGTTGTCAGTTAGATCTGTTCCACTCTGTATATTAAATTTCCTTTTTTTTTTTTAAGTTAGTTTATCTTCAACGGTGTTCATAACCTTCGTGTTATCAACCGTGATCAAGATAACTGCCTTTTCCTATTATTTCTTTAATCTTTTGCAACGTGTGTTCGTTACAACGCGTTAACAACCGTGATCCAAAGGGTTATACTTCACTCTTTATCTAAATTAATTAGTTCTTTAAGTAAGGCTGATATGATAGGAAATTATTTAGTATAGACATATTTCTTTCTTATAAAATAAAACAGAATAAGCTGATTATTTGTGAACAATTGTGTTGTAATTTCATATTATTTGTAATTTTAAGTTAAATAATATAAACTTAAATAGAGTACGATCGTAGAAAGGTTCCACAACGCAGTCAAAGAAGGCAATAACTATAAAAAAAAACATTGAAACAAAATGATAATTATATCAAAATTATTAATGTTATCAGTTAAGTCTGAGACATTTTTTATGAAGCGTTTCTTCTAGTATACAAAAAAGTAACACTTACATTTTAAAAATTCTTTTAAATTTAGAGAATATTTAAATAAATATATTTTTAGTGGAGGAATAAGTTTAGTACACATTTAATTTTATTTCTTATCACAAACGTTTTTGCAGAATGACTATTAAGATTTTAATAAAAATATATTAAAATTTCAGGTACTATCTTTATTCTTATCAACATAAAATTTTGAAGGTTTATACGTTCAGTAAAAAAAAAAAAAAAAAAGATATATTAAAACTTATAGAATATGTATTTAATTTTTTTTATTTGTCGATTGTAATATTATTATTATTAAATATACTAAGTATTATATATATGGAGCAGAAATCATCTAAGGAATAATCTCTTTTTAGGATATTCAATAATACGATTTATTAATAAATATTTTAAACCAGTACCTTACAACTTATAAGTAAGCTCACGCTAATGTTTCTATCACAAGTAATTTTACAGCATCTCAGGGATTTTACTAGAGATTACTAGTTTACTTTTCCAAGATGTAAAAAGACCATTTTTTCCTAAAATAATGGGGATGTAAACTTCTTGGTCAATATTCTCTTGCATTAAATCTGCTTCGGTATAAGAAAATATTTTGTCCTTATGACTTATTTTTTTTTCTCATATTAACCTAAGTGGTGAACATTATTTTGAGATGATTTAAAATATATTACCCAGTAATATGTCTTATTTATTTTTTACCTAAATATCCTCATAAGAAATTAATGTTATTCTAATATATTTTATAATTTCAAAAATGTTTGTGTCTTACATTTCTGGACAACTTTAAATGTATCGAATAGAGTGAAGAAATATAATAGTATTTATTTAGGTACAATAGTCATATTTTTGATGAACAGTTTTCAATATTATTATGGAATTCATTGATAAACAGCCATATAAGCGTATTATTGTAATTAATATTAATATAGCAGTAGTACAACGGTACTGAATAACAGGCTAAATTTGACATATTCAATATTTAAAAATAAAAATAAACATTCACAAACAGAATTTAAATTGAATTTAGTTTAACCCAACAAAACCATTAAAATTTTTTTTAACATAACACATTATAAACAAGCTCGTCTATTTAAATTCCTCTATTTTAATATTTTGCATATATATCCAGTTACCACTTAACAAATTCACTTGATCTTTAAAATCGCAAATAAGTATTTGCAATTCTAAATATTTACGTGATTAATTTTCGATGAATTGAATAGATATTGTATTGACGTAACCTTATCAAAGATTTGATTAAAAACCAGGAACAATTAAAAATTTTTAATAAAAGTCGTAGGTTAAAAATCTTATTAACTTAAGCATCAACTATAAAATTTTTACAATCTTTTTAGAATTTATAGTTAAAATTTTATTTCTGTGAAAAACATTTGAGGGATGCCACATCCGCAATCTCTATATTAAATCGCCCCCGTTTATACAGAGCTCATTTTGCCTGCACGCTGTCCACCTGTAGTATTGATATGCTATACGTTCAATAAGTAAAGATTAACACGTCAATTGTTATGAACAACAGGAACCTTTTTCCTTAATTTTTTTAAATTTTCATTGAACTATTATCGAGATTTTTATTGCTGAATCGAGTCTATGAACTGTTACTGAACTTTTGTAGAAGTCAGTTCACCCCATTTTAAAATCTGTATTTAAATCTTATTTTGAATCGTGCTATGAACTGAGTTCAGAATCGTTGTTACTATATTAAATGGACTGGGTATGAACTCAAATTGCTACTCGGGTAACACCACTAATGAGAAAATCACAAGGAAAATCTCATTGTCACCCTGGGGATCGAACTTGAGACAACCCTGTGCGCCAAAACATGCGTTTCTAACCAGGCCGACCCTCTTTCAATTTTTTGGAATATTTTGGATCTAGAGATCCAAAATATAAAAGTCGTCAAATTAGAATTTGACGACTTTGATTTATAAAATATCTGTACATATTTTTTGTCGTGGTTTATCTGGGTTATTATAAATTAACATTGGTTACATACTATTATTATGTTTAGATGTAGCACATAATTCACAATTTTTTCGATATCATTATTTATCCAAGGCCAGAAAATAATCTCCCTAGCTTTAGATTTACATTTAGTTATGCTGAAAAGACTTACATGTAAAATATTTAATTTGTGTGGCCTCATAGCTTGCAGAATGACTACTTTATTATTAAAAAAATAATATGTCATCAACAATTGTGAAGTTTGTTTTATTTTGTAAAAGTTTGATATCTCTCCCTGTATATATTCTTTATTAGTCTCATTATCATTTACGCATTATATAATCTTTTTATACTGGCCATCACTATCTATAGTGAAGTTGCCCTTAAAATATTTAAAATTTTAAAACTTATCGACTAACAGTCTTTATTTTAAAAAAATATTAAAAATATTTTTTTAGTTCTAAATTAATATTTTTAATATAATTTAAATTTTTATACCTTGCAAATATTCTACATGCAGCTTGTTCATGAGGTCAATCAAGCAAAATCAATTCACACAACTTTTACTCTTAAGCTTGGACAGTGCCCAAGTGTTACTCTTTATGGTATTCAAATTCCATCTTCTTCGTCTGTAAAATATCTTGGTTTAACCCTAGACCGCCGACTTACCTGGGCCCATCATACTCGTGCAGAAAGACTCCAATTAAACCTTAGAATCCGTATGCATAGAACTTTACTAATTAATAACAAACATTATTAACTTAAATATGAAACTTCTAGTGTATAAATCCCTTATTAAACCCATTTGGACCTATGGTCTACAACTATGGGGAAATGCTAAAAAATCTAATATAAATCGTTTTCAGGCATTTCAAAATATTTCTTTAAGAAAATTAACTAACTCCTCTCCATATGTATCAAATTATACCCTCCATTCTGATTTAAAAATTAAAACTGTTAAAAAAGAAGCAAAAACTTATTATAAAAGATTCCACACTAATATATACTATATTATATTACGTGAAACCTCCTTTCAACTTTTTTTCTTAAAACTACCACACATTTTTTAAAAATTAACAAATTAACATATTTTTTTTTATGGAATCTTAGGTACTTAACTACCATTTGGTATATTTTTGTGAAAATTAGACTCTTTACCTGCCCACGGGGGGGATTACAAAATAACAACTATTCCACAAAAAATTAATTTTATCAATTTAACTTTTAAAAATGTTCAATTTTTGAGGCTAATGTCTGCGACTAGATACGATTTGTGATCTTTTGACGTATCATTGAAAGAAATCGGTTCGGCGAGAGCTGAGAAAAAGTGGTAACAGACACAAAAAAAAAAAAAAAAAAAAAAAAAAACACATCTTAGTAAAACTAATACCTTCTCAGCTTCGCATCGAAGCTAATAAAAAACAATCACTTAAAAGTGTCATCAATGGGTGGCTTCTTTTATCAAGTATTCAATGTTATAATTATTTTAGCTAATACTCTTATTGTACCTATAGGGAACAGATTGTGTATATATTAATAAAGGAAAAAAAAAAGCTTGTTCATGATCATTTTTTACAACATTCTTTGCAACTTTGGCGAAACTTTATTTAGGTCTTTTGTCACCAGTGGTTTATGATTCGTGTTTAATAAGGCGAACCTACCATAAATAAAATAATAGAATTTTTCACATGCAAAAAAAATAGCAAGTACCTATTTTTCTATTTTAATGTACCTTTATTGTGTATCAGATAATCTTTTGAAAGTGTACACTAACCCTTCTTGTAGTAATACTGCACTTACGCCTTCCTTTGATGCATCAGTTTGTATTTTAATAGGTTTATTATCATCGAAAAGTGCAAGAACTTGTGCACTTGTTATTAATTTTTTTATTTAATCAAAAGAATTTTGTTGATTTTCTGACCATAGCCACTCTATTTTAATTTTGTTAGTTCCCTTAGTGGTTGAATAGCTCAAATATTACTTTGTTTTTGTCTTGAAATAATTCATATATATTGTTATTACGTTATGGTAAGTTTTATTTGTTCGCCCGTCAAAGGTACCAACTTCTCTCCAGACCATCATTTAGTAAAATTGCTATTTTTACATCATTCGGTTTTGCGTAACAAAATATTTCGAATTGTTGGTAAAATTTTCAGTAGTTTACTGCCAAGTTGCCATCAAAATTTAAATTTTATGGAATTTAAAATTTTATTTTTAAGAATGAAAGAATGTAGACAGTTTTAAATTATTCTTTTAACTAAAACACACCAACCGTGTTTAACTTAAACGCACTTAAACATGCGAGACCTACAACGTTAAAAAATTCATTTCTAATTTTTACTTCTAATTGTACAATATAATTCAACTTAGAATGATCATATCTGACACCATGTTATGTTTTCATCTATAATATACTAAATAATTAAAACACATTTTTATAATATTACTTCATTTATTAGACTGCACTTATATCCGACTACAGTCATGCTACAACTAATGCTATCAACATAGTGTAACCCAACTGACCACCAATTTCACCAGCATTGCTATCTATAAGTAGTGTAATACACCAAGTTATGGTACATTGTCGAATAACCTTAGTAAAAAAATTACGGCTATCAAAGAAATATACTATTACTACCTCCGCTTTTATGTACACAATATTAAAATGGATTTTAACGTCATTCAAAGCTTTAAACAATCTTAAAATACTTACAGTGGACCGAATAAAATAAAAAATGATTTGTAATTATTTTCTGTCCTATTATAGAATAAGAATAAATTCTAGTTTTTCCTAATTGTGGAATATCTGATTGTAACTTTAAACGTTCATTAAATATAATGAAAATATTCCTATTTCAATCAATCAACAAAATTTTATGTATTCTGTAAAAAACTACCCTTAGTGTCCAATTTTAAACTCCGAGTAGGTTCAGGATAAAATCTCCTCGTGTACATGACGATATACATCTAACATATTCTTTGGTTTATTTTTACATTTAATTAACAATTTTCGGGAGTGAGACTAAAGAACTTCTTAAAAAATGTCTTTATCTATAACTACACTAATAACATACGTAGTTCTATCATTTTTAGTCAAAATTATAAACATTATTAACATCTATTATATAAAAATACACTTTTAATCATTAGTAAACATCTCGTATCCTTTTATCTAATGTTGCCGTACATGAAAACAAATTAAATTATAATTCTGGTGTAATACATTACACAAAAATTGTTTTTTTTATTTTTTATTTATAAATTAATTTATTTTATATTCAGCTGATAGCAGTGGCGTATTTTGGGGGGGGGTGTCCTATTATAGAATTAAATTATTTCAGTTAAGATAAATTTATATTAAATTTGAATTTCTTAAATGAAATGTTACAAAGAAAAATAAGATTAAAATAAAATAACAAAACAAACATTTAAACATAGAAAAAGTAAAAAAATGTTTGGTGGTATACAAATAAGAATTTCAATTTATAGTGAATATTAAGAAAATTGATATAAAATACAAAAATAAAATTTCATTCATAAAAATATTAATAGAATAGCTCGCCAGCAATAATTTCATTTTTGTGTCTTAATCTTATAAAAGGCATAAAATTTGCATTTATTGGTGTTGTATCTCCTCGAGACATTTTTTCTGCCAGCTCAACAGTAAATGGCCCACAATCATGTCCATTGGTTTGGCGAGATGTCTCGCCTATTTGTAATGTCCATGTAGAAGCTTTTCCTTTTTTGTCCATCTCCCATTCAATTAAGAAATTTTTTAATACCATTGGATAAGGACCCTTATACGACTTAAGACTATCATATGATGTCACAGTCTTTTCAGGTATATTAACCACTGTCAATATCCAATGACTCCCATATACATTCATGGGCACAAAAAGTAATTTTATTGTGTGAATATCTTTTTTTATCCATCTTCTTACAGCTGGATAGCCTCCTCGAAGATACGCTACAATAAAATCAGTGACAACTGCATAAACTTCACCTTCTGACCGTTTTACTATCATTTTAATGTACTCATTAATTGTGTCTGAAGTATACCATGATGTGGGCGATTTAAAGGAAGATGCATTATACTGATCAAGAGATTTTGTGTTCTGATCTTGCATTACTTCTGCAAGTGTAACCATATTTAAACATTTTTCATAAAATTAATAAAAGACTTTGTTGAACAGTTTACTATTATTTAGGTTTATTTAAGGTTTTGGAATATGNTAGGTTTATTTAAAGTTTTGGAATATGAAATTAAACACGTATAATTACTATTGTTTAAAACGTCCATGGAACGACCCCCTTATACCCTAAAATATTTTATTGAAATAAAGCATAATAATATATACCTTTTCTAACAAATCAGCTGATATTAATAGCGGATTGTCTTTTGAAATTGCTATATTTTTTTTTTCTGTTGAATTTAAATTTTCATTCTGAAAAAGTGTTCCGAATTCTCTTTGCTGCATCATATTCTAGGCAACCAAAGAGATATTTAAATAAACAAATAAACTATACTTAATATTATATTATTATCTTCGATAAAAATTGAATTTCCCATAAAAATCTTATAGAAAAAATAGCAGAATAATATTAAACATTATGTTATTGCATTTATATTAAAGGGATTGATAGTTTATTTTATATTTTTGAATCAGACAAACCCCAATAACATAGCTAAATCGAATAAATATATTAATATAATTATAGTTACCAATTTTTCTGGAATAATTTTATCATTTTTATTCGTTTTTCGATACGTGCTTTTTTTTGGAATAATGGAATTTTTTATAGGATAAATATTTTTATTAATAATTGCTGCAAATTGAATATAATTTTAATAATTATTAATTAAATAATCAATTTCGAAAAAGGTTTTTAATATTAAAATAGTTAAATTAAAGTAAAGCGACTGAATTATTGTTATATATGAATAAGAGAACTTATTATTAATTTTTCTTATATTTTATATTAAAAAACTTTTTCTCTATTCGAAATAGTTAGTTTAATTATTAATCTTAATAGTGTTTACAGATAATTCTTCCATCTTTAGTTGACTTTTTTGATATTTGTCCTTTATTTGTATTATTTAAAACACAATTGGAATGCATGAAACGACGATTCCATATTTCTTCAACTCTGCGTATGACCTTATGTAAGTTTGATTCATTTGTTTGACCAAAAATATTTTTTTCACTTGCCATATCAATAACTAATTAAATAAATCTTAATAATTACACAAGACGATAGTTTATTTTTCACGGGAAAAAACGAAGTGAACTGAAATGTCGATAAAATCAACATTTACATCTAATTGTCAAGGAAACTTAATTGTAAAAATTCATTAAAAAAATGTATAAGCCAATTATAAATAAATTTAGTATAAACAATACTTATTTATTTTAATTGTATTATTGGTCAAAGAATACAATATTTTAAGAATAATACAGAGAATTATCAAAAAAAAAAAATATATATATATATTTTAAAGATATTTTGAAGAAAAACCTTTTGTATTTGTTTGTTTATTTATTACATTAGTTTACAAATGATAGAGATTTTTTTATGAAAGTTCAAGTGGAATAAATTTGATATCGGTTAACAGAATATTTATGCATATAAAATTTAATCTGTATGAAATAAAATATCAACGTTTGGATTTATTCTCTTGCAACTATTAAAAATTTTGCCCATGTGAAATTGCTATTTCCATTTAGTTATTAACAAAAAACATCATCCCATGCGATTATAATCATCATAAAAATTTATTAAGTTGAATATATAATATAGTTTAACAATTTAATTAATAATTTAATTAATGACATAATAATTCTGATAAAAGAAAATAACAGGAGATTTGAATTAATTTTAACGACTTTAACAAATCGAAAATAACATTTTTAATGTTATTATTATTATTATTTTTTTTTTGACAATAACGGCTATCTTTGTAACTTCAATATATATCAAGAAAATGACAAATTATCCAAGAAAATCAAGGAAATTTTAGAGAAATATTAAGATACAGAGCCCAAGGAGATGACCGTTTAAAATCATTTTTGGAAGCTGAAGAAACAATAAAATATACAAGTGAAACACTTCAAAATGAAATAATTGAATCCTGTAATAAAATTATTTTAAATAAAATCGTAACAAACATAAATGCCCAAAGATGTTTCAAAATACTTGCTGATGAAACGGCCGACATTGGTGGAAGCGAACAAGTAACTTTGTGTGTTCGATATTTAGATGTTGAAAATATGATTACCAAGGAAGAATTCTTCAGTTTGTACCTACAACAGATACTACTGGAAAAGGTCTATATATTATTATTCAAAGTTTACATTCATTTGGTTTAGAAACAAAATACGTTAGAGGACAGTGTTACGATGGATGTGCTTCTATGTCTGGTCAATTTAACGGAGCTCAATCTCTTATTCACCAAAGTTATCCGCTTGCGACGTTTGTTCATTGTGCTGTTCGTGTTTTAAACCTTGCTATTTCTTATTCATCTTCTATACAAGAAACACGAAATTGATTAGGAACAACATCTAAAGTTAGAGATTTTTTCATATACCCAAAGCGAAAAGATGTGTTGAAAAGTCAAATCGAAGAAAGTCAAAAATGTATAACTAAAAAATCATTAAAACAATTATGTGCGGCTAAATGAGTTGAACGTTTTTATGCTGTCAATGATTTTCTTGAGCTTTTTGTGTGCCTAATTGAATTGTTATTTATAATTTCGAAGTAGAATGACACTGAAACATCATCAAAAGCAAGCAATTTACGAACATCAATACTGAAAGGAGATTTTATTATTTGTTTACTTATTATAAATAAAGTATTTAGTTATGAGTTACCTTGTTTAAAACAACTTCAAAGAAATTAGCAGGTACACAGCATTGTTATTATCAATTTTAGTAAAGCGCATTGTTGTGAGTTTATAAATACACTAACTGACAATACAGAAAGTATATCTATGATATTCATAATTGATAATAAACAATCCGTGACTGCGACATTGATATCATATAAACCATTTAGCTACCTGTATTTATAATCATATCATCATGTGTATTATACATGTATATTAACTCAAAAATTTGAAACTTTAGGTAATCTCTATTCGCGCGGTACGTTTATGACATTAAGTTTTCATTTTGTGTATTGTTTTATTGTGTTTTTAGTGTATATTTATTTTGTATGTTTTGCATTGTTTAATTATATCTATAATAAATACATTTGAGTTATTATTAAACTTTTATTACTNAAGTTATTATTAAACATTTATTACTTAAGTCTTAAGTAGTCTTAGTGTCTTAAGTTAAGACACTAGGGTTGTTTCTTTTAAGATACAACAGTACCAAAATTTCAAATTTCAAATTATTTGTCAATTCCTAAAATAGTAATTAGAGAAATAGTAAGTTATTTTTAAGTCAGTAAACATTTCTACAATTTTCGTTTGTGAGGTTCATTAAAAGTTGGACACCACCCGAGAAATCATTCAAAATACGCCACTGGCTGATAGAAAAATATTTATAGAACAAATAATATTGTAAATAAAATAAAATAACTGTCGTAATACACTCGTTACTATCACAATATGAAATATCAGTGGACTACTCTGTTTGTGTCCACAATAATGGTTTTTCAGACTATTAACACTTTTATTTATAAATTATATTCATATGCTTAAAATAACATGATTGTTTTTAAATAAATAACTTAGAGGAATATTTAACAAGCGTATACTGTCGTTTAATCATATTATATTACACACAAGTCAATTATTAGTCGCCTTTAAAAATCACTCTTTAGGACATTAATAAATTATACATTTTAATTAATTAAATACAATTAAATTGTACTTGTCAGCTCTTTTTACTCTTATCTTAATAAATAAACACAATGTGTTGACCCTAGTCTAAAATGTAAAAACAAATTATATTAATATTGTATAAAAATGATTTGTATATTATCCATATGTCGGACTCTACAACCTCGACACAACCTCGTTGCTCACCAATTGTCCAAATCCCCAAACATACATAAACTTGATCAATATACACAATAAATATATACCACCTCTTTATATCTCAATTTTTGTATTATTATATAACTTAATAACTATTTACAATCATTTTATAAAGTATTTATATTTGTAAAATTTTTATCTATAAATTCTTTAAAATAATTTGTGTGTTCTCACACTCAAATTAAATTCAAAAAGTATTATTTACTTAATTGAATATAATTAAAATTACTAAGCTATGTTTTAAGAAAAATCTTGACTTTATATTTGTTAATTTCCTAATATTGTGTTTTTATAAAGAAAAGCTTAAATATAATTGTTTAATTCAAAAACTGTATAAATCGTCCTTCTTCCACCATCAACAATGACTGGTTTGCCCATAAATTCTTTTTAAAACAGATATCCAGTCTGAAATATAATATTTCATTGTTTTCACTCACTAAGCTCACTTTGGCGATATGTACCCAAAATCTTCCTCTACTTACCTCTATTTCTACTATCTTAATTCTATAATTACTTCAATCAATCGCCTACCTATATATGACATTCCATTTCATGCACTTACTCATTTTCCAAAAATTCACTTTAACCATCTTTTTCTTTCTTATAGCAAGCATCAATTACAATCCCTCCCAACTAATTTTTTCAATTATCACAATTTAAAGTATTACAACCTCCCTCTGCCCCGTTTCCATATTACCTCATTTTCCCATCTTAGATTTGGTCATAATCGGCTACCTTTTCATGCCTTTAACATGTCACTAAACCATTCCCCCTTCTGCTCCAAAGACAATGATGAAGTCCCCTGTAATTTTTCTCATTTACTATTTGATTGCCCAGCTTTACAACATAACCGTTTACTCTTGTTCAATTTTTGTCTTTATACTCATTAATAGTTTTAATATCCTTAATACAAAATCCTCCCCAATAATCATACAAATAATTTTCTTCGTTCATTCAGATGGCTTCGTTATATAATATTTTTCTGTATGTTAATTTAATATCCTAGATCTATTTTTTTTTGTTCTTTCTTTTTTAGTATTTTGAGTATGTTTAATTTATTAATTTAACGATATGTTTAATTGTGTTTAATAAAAATATTTTTTTTTGTATAGTCTTAGTCCTATATTATAGTCTTAGTTTCTATTGTATAGTTTTATTTTAATGGTTTAGCTATAATAACACTTTTGTATTGAAAGCTAATAAAAAAAAAAATTAATTAATTAATTAATTAATTGTTTAATGACGTTACCAAGTTAAGTATATTTGGTGTTTATTTCGTTTTTGCAGTTTTGATTTTTACTTAAAATATATTAAGTTAAGAGACATTAATAATAGTAGAGCAATAATTTATTTTATTAAATATATTAAATTCTATAAATACTGCTTATATATTATATTTAATGTAACAGTTTGTTCTGCTGTATAATCTTTAAAAGCAAACATATTCAATAAAATGTATAAGTTGTTTATCACGTACATTGAAGTACAAGTATAATTTTAAAACATATCGCGATAGTAATATTTTTATAATAAGAAAATATAAAAGATATGGTATGTTTTTTGGTTTCTTATATAATTATTTTATGGAAGAGTTATGTAAAATAAATCAATACGGAATTTTGAGAACTTCCAGGGAGCTCATTTAATGATATATATGTTAAACTAAATAAATGTAAAAAATAATACTTATAAACAAAAGTCTTATTTTATTGTATTTAAAAGTTTATAACTTTGAAATGAGCTGCTAAGAAATTCTAAAAAAAAAAAACCGTGCTGATACAATATAAGTGAATTTATTTGGAGTTTTAATATATTTTTTATATTTTTAGAAAAATCTAACCATATTATTTTTGTATTTGATATTTTCTAAGGGTAATATTTATATTATTTAAATAATTTATTATAATTAGGTTTTATTATACACTCGAAACCAGGGACGAAAACCGGTTTTCTGAAAACTGTCTGTAATCGGTTGATATTGTTTTTTCTAAACGACACTGAAACAAAACCGAAAAACTGGTTTCTAATACCGTAATCAAAATCTTGGTTTTTAACCCATCATCGGTATCGGTGTTAGCGTTTCGCTAACATTAAACTTGTGAACAACTTTTTTAAATAAAACTAGATTGTTTTGAAATTCCATATACCTCTTATCTAAATAATTATAAACTAAATTAACAACAAAAACATATTTATGTTGATATAATGACTGGTAAAATTACGCAGTACCGATTATGTTAGCATCGCGCTCACATGGTATAAACCGTGTCATAATTTTTTTAATTTTGTTTTCTTTTTATACTTTTAAATAATGGACAAAAATTGTGAAAAAGTGTGTGCGTGGTTAAGTGAGGTTGAGGATGATTACACATTATTTGATTGCGATGATACCGATGTCGATTTTGACTTTTGTATTGAAAATGTGGAAAGTAATAGTGTTGAAAACACCGATCAAACTACATCAAACTTACGCCATCGATCACATTCTCTTTCAGGTGAAAATATTACTATAATTTCTGAACCAGAGTTTTTCTAAGGGAAAAATAAAATAACTAAATGGTATAAAAATAATCCCCCTTCTAACATCTGTACTTGTGGTCATAATATTGTTTTGCATTTGCCCGGAGTGAAACGAATCGCTTGAGATGCCAAATCAGTCTTGGATTGCTGGAAGTTATTTTTTCCTGATACTATGGTTATAGATATAGTTGAGTGTACTAATAAATATTTAACGAAAATCCGTGCAAATTATCAAAATAATAAGGATGTGCCTTATACTATGAAAGAAGAAATAGATTCCCTTTTAGGATTATCGTACTTGGCTGAGTATTTGCGTAGCAATTATTTGAACCTACACGATTTGTGGGCAACTGGTGGTTTTTCTCTTATATATAATAGCGCCGATATCAAAAACTGGCGAAATATTACTATGGACAATTGGTACAATTCAATTCCATTGGCTAATGAGTTACTAAAAAATCATAATCTTACTGGGCACTTTGAGAAAAAACAAAAGGGAAATTGCTCCGGTTATTATAGAAACTAAAAAAAGAGAGGTAAATTCGACTTTGTTTGTATATGAAAAAGACCTTTTACTTACATCTTATATTCCAAACAAAAATAAAAATGTTATTATGATATCAAATATGCATGATCAAGGTATGATTGACCCGGAATCCGGTGATAAAAAAAAACCAGAAGTCATAACGTACTATAATGATACTAAAGGTGGAGTAGATGTAGTAGACAAAATGAAAGGTGAGTACTCGGTGGCAAGAATTAGTTGTCGATGGCCCCTAACTTTTTTTTTTCCATTAATGAATATTGCTGGGATAAACAGTTAAATTATATGTCACGAAAATACAGGTAAAAAGATAACTCATCGAGAATATTTAACAACTTTGAGACAAGAGCTCACTAAACCTTACATGGTAAAATGTTTTGAACAGCCATGTTTATCATTCCTTCTTCGGCAACAAATAATAAAAATGACTGGATGTACTTCACAAAAAAATAATGAAAGTCCGAATCCAGATGTTTCGACAAGTGATCAACGAATCAAATGTAATTTTTGTCCAATAAGAAAAAATCGCTTTACAAAGGTACTATTATAAAGATAATTATTTAGACAAAATATTATTGTTATTCGGTAATGTGAAAATTCGTATATTATACATTATATTAATTTTATATTATATTTTATAGGTTAGTTATTCATTATGTGGTGTCTATATATGTAGAGAACATACTACTCCTAATTGTCCGACATGCAACACCGTGAAAGAAAACTAGGAAATTCGAACGATGAGTTATAATTTTTAAAATTGTTATTATTTTAACAGATTTTGTTATAAAAAAGTAATTTTTATATTATGTCTTTTTTTTTCTACAAAAAAATTTGTTTTTTAGTTTTTATATCGAAAATTTGAGTGAAATTTGCTATTTAACAGTATAATTATTGTAGGATATAACTAGACAATTATTTTTGTTTTTGTTTCACTATTCCAAGTTCAATAAATATTTCACAGAACCGAAAAAATAATAATGTTAGCGTAACGCTAACACGATATCAATCATGTAAAAGTATATAGCGATACAGATGACAGGTTAAACCAAGTTCTAAAATCAAAATACAAAACATACTTTAAAACTTGAACCGAAATTAATAATTATTTGGAACTGAGTCTAAAAATCGAAATCAAAACCGCAAACAAATCGAAAGGTATTAATCAGTTTTATTCTTTAGTATTTTTTTTTTTTTTATACTAAAGGTCTTGGACTTGTCGTTTTATCAATGGTATATCCTATGGAAATTAAGTGCAGTTGTTTCCGTTACCTTCTGCACTGGGATCATGGTGCTTTTTCGCCACCGTAGAAGCGTACACATGGTCACCCATCCGTTCACCTACAGCGGTAGGCGCGGTTAACACTAGAGTTTTGTCAACAACTAGTGTGACCACCGCACCACGCCACGCCCCTCTTTAGTAATAAATTTGATTATTATTATTAAAAAAATAAATAAAAACACGAAATACTTTAAACAGTTCAATATTTAATATCTCATCCATAGATTAAGAAAGGGACGTTAGCTCCCGCTACCAATTTTTATTTTTTTATTTTTAGTATTGAAGCGGCTTATAATAATAATGTCAATCATTGTAAGATTTTAATCAAAATACCTTCGCCACTATTTTAGGTTTTTATATAAGTATAGCTTTTACAATCGGATTGTTAATGGGTTTATCAGGTATCAAAAAATAACTCATGTCGGCTCATCCATAATTTTTATATTCTGTTGTTTATAATCATTTTAAAAATCAATTTGGATGTTTACAGCAGGAGTCAAATGTGAAATATTTGATGAAGATGAAAAAAAAAATGAAACTCTTTTAAGTAATTAATCACTATTATAATTATTTTTAAATAGTCATATAGACTTTTTTGTAATTCATAATATTGGGTAATATATAACATTTTGTAAAATTTTACAGTAATTGTTGATGACCGACGTAAGTGAAGAATAAATATTAAACTATTTTTTTCTTTATAGATAAATTAATATATTATAAATATAATACTAACAAAAAATTCCTTATTTAAAATTTATTTTGAATTACCTAATTTTTATTGCTCTCCTGAATAGATTTAAAAATAAGATAAAGATAAATAGAATGATTTTATTTATATTTAACGTAATCTCTAAAAGCTATTGCTTTTTCGTGAGAGGATAGGAAAGCCTACTAGACCAGAGAAACAAAATCGAACCTGTTATCTATGAACCAAATACATAAGAACGTTATCGATTGATCTAAATAATATATAAAGTATTAAAATTTGTCGATTTTCTTGATCATATTAGTAATTATGAAGTATACAAAATTAATCCACAATATGTATTATTTTTTTTGGAATACTAATACCAACTATTAACAGAATATTCAAAATAAATTGAATTGGCTGGTTATTATTTTTCTAAATAGTACTCATTAAAAATGTATGTTATATTAATATACAGGCAGAACCACATCTAACTGACAAATTTTAAAACTTTTTATTCAATTGTCATTTTACTTAACTTTTTTTTAAAAATTTTTGCATTCTTTTATTATTATCAAAAATTGTAAAATTTTATCCTTGCTCCCAGTAAATGAAGGAAATTCCCCAAAAATAAAATCTGTAAATTTCGACATTTTTTTCATATTTTTACTTAAAGCTATAATAACTTTTTGAAAAATTAATGAATCCAAATTTTTTTTTACAAATATCCTAGGTATTCCTTTTATTGAGTATAATGTATTTTGAAAATCTAACCCTTTATCTACCCAGGAGGAGGGTTAAAAAAAGCAAATTTTGCATAAAGAGTTATCTTTTTTAATTACTTTTGAAAATGTTACGGAAATACTGCGTTCTTAAACATATGTCAAATTAAAGATCATGTTACATACTATAAGTTAAAAAGACTAAATTTTAAAAAAGTGAGTTTAATCTTTATTTGGCATAATTAAAAAATCTCTATATTGGTGATCCCATTCTGACTGTACTGGGTTTCAATGTTCAGTGTAAAACGGAGGATTAATAGATTTTACAAAGCCTAATAAAAATTAATGAAGAAATACAAGTGCTCATTTATCATTGAAAATATGAAAGCCATATATAACAATGGACACTATCATTTTAGCGGATTGCTGTATTTGCATGCAATATAAAGAAGAGAAAAAAATTGGGTGTTGTGGTCATTCATTCTGCTGTATTTGTATTAATAGATTGTTTGTAAATAATAAATACAAATGTGCAATATGTAGAAAAGAATATACTACCGAAGTTTTAGAAGGTATTTTAAAGTTTTTTTCCAATTTATTTATTATAAAACAATTATGAACTTATATTTTGATTTTTTTGGTGTACTTTAGGCATTGTATGACTTTATTTGATCCTTCATTAGTTTGCCCCATTGAACTTTAAATAAGACTTGGTGAAGAGTAGTGCCTTAAATTGACCTATGAAATTCAATACAGTCTTAACCTGAATCTAGGAATGTTCTATTATGTTCAAAGTTTTACTACTCATATTAATAGGATTTAATATCAAAATATACACCGAAATAGATTGTAGATACTTTATGGATGTTTTTATTTATAATTTTTATGTTGTATATATATATACACGATTATTATAGTTTCAAGTAATGCCATTGGAATGACTTGTTTTTTGATGATTTAGGTATCTATACTTAGGTAGAATGAATAAAAATATTTATTTAACCCTTTTTATCATAGAGTTTATTTTTAATCAGTTTAGTAGTCTTTTTAATAATATAAACGAAGACAACTATCATCTTTAATTAAGAGCCATGCGAATATAAGATTTATCATTTATCATCAAAACATCTTTTTAGTATACAAATATTATAAAAGACACGTCGGAAACTTAATCGCAAAAAATATACAGAAATCAAAATTTGCTAGAACACTAATTTTTCAAAAAATATTGAAATTTTTAAATTTTTGTAAGGAGAAAAAGTATTTGGTTGAAAAAACTGCAAAATAATATGTGGTAATTTTTTTTTTTTAAATGTGGAACATATAATACGTCTGAATACTAGCACAGTTACTTAGTAGGTATATCAAAGTGAGACGGAGTTGGTTGTTGATGATGACAATTTGGGATAAGTAGGTAGTTGTTAAGATTAAGTTGATTTATTGATTATGTAATTAAATGAATATAACGAAAGTGATCATAACAAAACTATACATGTAATGGTCACTGAAAAACAAATACCTTTTGTTAGTTCAGCGTAAACTCCTGACAACAAATGAGTAGAACTATCACATAAGTATCTCTACGCTAATTAATATGCTTAACGGTTTGAGTAAATGAAAACACAACCAGTATAATAAAGGGCAAAGAACATCATAATAAATGTTCTTAAATGGTGTTATCGGATAAAAAAAGCAACAATTGTTTGTGATTTTTTCTATCATATTACCAAGTTAGAAATAAAGGTTTCCGTTAAAGAATTTTTTAAATCTAATATTTTACGTTATTATAAAAACTTTCAATAGTTTCTGAAATAATAAGTGTTATACTAGATTTTGATCACTCTCTATGACTATAAATGGCAGTGTATGTAACATATTTACTATGACATGGGCGCTTGGGATTGACTAATATTCATAGAAAATATGCAGGAAATCGTGTGAAAAAAAGCATGGTACAGGATTAGAACTTGCGACCCAAGGCGTCGTAGAGTCAAGCCTTACTAATATGTCACACTAATATATATAATATATATTACTAATATATATACACTTACATATCTTTCGATAATGTGATGTGCGGCTGATAAAATCATGGTACTGTGTCGTAGAACTACATTTTGGTTATGAGAGAACTGTAACATTACTTTGGGATCGAGCATGTTGAAAATTACTTTATAATAGACATGGTGATATTTTATTAATTAAATTTACATTTTATTGATACATTACATTTTGTTTTTTTGTACAGCTGATTCTTGTGATGTTTTTAATTGTGTTTATCATTCAAAAGATCTTTTTCCAATCGTCTCTGTTAGCTGTAAGTTAACTGTTTATGGCTATTTTTTTGTCAACATTTATTATAAATTGCATTTATGATATATTTGTAATAACGACTTATAGCATCTGAATATCAACCGCAGCCCAATCTTAATGATCCAGGTAGAGAACTAATGGAATTAATTTTTAACAGTTAGTATGAATAATTAAATATTTATTACGATTATTTTAATAAATAAAATGTATAAAAACGAATGAGTCATTTAAAAAAGTTTGAAATTGTTGTAGGGTTTTACGAAAATATTATATTTTATGAAATAAATTTATTTATTTATGTTGTTATACCATTACTATTAAAGCTTATTAGGTATTTCAACGAAAATAATAGTTTTTTTTTTCCAAAAAAGGAGATTTTTTTAATTTTTAAACACTGGAACAAATTCTGACTAATGAAAAACTGAAGGAACATTTTCAAAAGTTGCTATTTTAAATACCTCCCTGTGGGCAGTCTTCAACTATATACGATTTGTGATCTTTTGTCATATCGTTGAAAAACATCAGTTCGGTGAGAGCTGAGAAAAAGTGGCAACAGACATAAAAAAAAACACATCATAATAAAATTAATACCTCATCAGTTTCGATCGTAGCTAAAAATACAATTTATTAAGCTAAGGCTATTTGAAAAAAATTAATAATTATGAAGGAAATAAATATTATTCATTAAAATTTATTTTATTACGATAGAAGTTAAAAAAATGTATAAAAAAAATGGCTAAGTAAATGATTTATTTATTAACAGTAATAAAAAATATTTATCTAATCTATTCTAAAATGTATTTCAATATTTCTTTTTTTAAGATGAGATTGCCATTGCAGATAAATCAAGTAAAGAGTGATTGATATATTTTTATGCAGTTAATATCGAGTGAATTACTACCCAAACGTAATACGGAACCACTGTTGTTCAAGTTACCACTTGTATTCAAACAATTAAGAACCTAAAATTTCGATAACTTAATTGTGTTTTAATATCTCTTAGCGTATACAAGTGTCAAAATCATAGTATATATTGTTTATATAAATATATTATTTAGCTATATAATTTTAATGTATTTTAATTAAACAAAGTTATCCAATTCAGAATACAAGACAATTGAAATTTAAATCATGCATCAATAACAATTAATATGGGATTATTAATCCTTCAAAAAGTTCTACTTTCTATACGCATTTATAAAATTTGAACCCACCCTTTATATAGAGAAATGGTCCGCTTTAATAAAAAAGTATGTCGCATAAAAGAAATATATAAATAGTACTTACTATAGAAAATTATAATAATCCATACAGTTTTCAAAAAATTATAGCATTATAAAATATAAAATTATAAAAAATAATTTTTTACAAAAATCGTATTTGTTTTATTAACTTTGATGTTCGTTTTAATAATGAAAACAAAATAAAATCCGAATTTTTTTTTTTCCATAATAAAGTATATTTTATTAGATTTAATTTAAAATGTATAAGAGTTTCAGTATTTCCGGAACACTTTCAAAAATTAAGTTGAAAAAGTTTTTTGTGAAAATTTGTCGTTTTGAATACCCCCTTGTGGGCTGTTAACGGGTCAAATTTAAAATAAATATAGTTTTAAAAAATTAAAAAACACGCTTTTAAAGTACATCGAACTAAAAAGTTAAAAATAATTTTAAAAATTAACTTAAAACAATAATAAACGAAAAATACTAGTATTATTGTTTTAAGTTAATTTTAAAAATTATTTTTAACTTTTTAGTTCGATGTGCTTTAAAAGCGTGTTTTTTAGTTTTTTAAAACTATATTTATTTTTCACTTTTTAGTTTCATATTATGATAATAGTTAATATCAATATCATGGTTGTAAGGGGTAACGGGAAATCAGGGTTCGATTCCGGAGAGGGAGTCTAAGAAACGGCTACCACATTAAAGGAAAGCAGCAGGCACGCAACGTGGTGGTAATGACGAAAAATGACATACGGGAATCATCCCCCGTAATCGGAATGAATATACTACATATCTCTTAATGAGTGTAAAGCGTATTAATATATAAATTTATATATATATATATACATGTAAAGCGACCTAAGTATGTAAACGTATCACTCATGAGGTATAGCCGTGTTTTGTGGGCGGGAGTGGTGGGGGGAACATTATACACGAGGCATATACGGCGGCAGTGGCGTCGGCTGAAGGAATATATAAATGAATATTAATATATGAATATATATATTAATATTAGCGGTGGCGGTAGGAATATAAGATTATCGCATAATATCGCGGCACTTTCGCTGGCGTCGACGACACGATGTCCGGCGTGATCCTCGAGCGTCAAAAGGTTAGCAGCGTAGATGACGACGGTGTGCGAGTGCGGATCGGTTTGTTGACGTTGTCACTTTGACAACAGGAAGAAGACTACAGTATCATTAGCGGCGGGACATCGTGCGGCACTTGCTTGACTTTGCACCACGGAGTATAACGCGCGGTGTTGATCAGTCAAATACTCATAAAATAGGGCGACGGCTGATAAAGTTGGCACGAGTCGTGGGGGGCATCGTGTATAATGAAACGACGCGAGGCCGTGTCAATCACAATAAAAATTTGTTATATATATATATATAACTGATGACACGCACGCGTATACAGGTACGAAAACCAAAAATAATATATGTATACAGAGTGTTCAGTAAATCAGGAAACGGGTTTGTAACAATGAGAACAATAGAAACCCGTTTCCTGACTTAGTGAACACCCTGTATATATATATATATATTTCTACATAATTGATGACACGCGCGCGTCTACGGGTTGGAAAATATTGTTGTCTACGAGGGGTGAGCGGGGTGGGGCGAATGCGTTACGACAGTATAGTCTCAAGGTCATTCACGACGGGATAAGCGACATAATAACACGTGCCGCGTGGAGTTACAAACTTACAAACTACAAACGACAAACAACAAACATACATGTGAAACTAATATATGCGTGTTAAAAATATATACAAAATGATAGGTAAATAATTTAACAAAATTTATTTTAATTTGGCCATTTTTAAAAAAGTTATGGTAGTTTTAAATAAAAAAAATTGAAAAAATGTTGAAAATTAGCAATTTTTAAATTTGTAAGTTTTTTGGAGATTTCCTCCATTTACGGGTATGACGGAAATTTGTTCAATTTTTGAGAATAATGTCTTCGAATAGATACGATTTGTGATATTTTGACGTATCGTTGAAAAAAATCAGTTCTCTGAGAGCTGAGAAAGAATTGTAAGATACAAAAAAAAAAAAAATTATTTAATAAAACACTTCGAAGTAAAATTAATACCTGGATAATACTGAAATAGAAGTGTTAGGTCAATCCTTAGTTGATGTAGAGTAGGCAGGTAAAGTAGTAAAACTCAATTTGATTGTGACTAATGACAGGGTTAGTAAGCGTTTATTAGGTAGGAATTGGTTAAATATACTTTCTCCTGATTGGAGGAAAATGTTCATTAGTGTAACTAGTGAGGTGAATCAAGGAGAAAATCAGTTACTTATAAGCAGAATAGAAGATAAAAATAAAATTGTTGATGAAATTAAAAGAAACTTTCCGTATATCATTTCTAATAATACTAATTTGGATGATAGTATTATTGGATATGAAGTAAATTTAACTTTAAAAGATAACTGTGTTCCAAGATTTCATAGAGCATATCAATTACCATATGCACTTAGATCAAAAGTAGAAGATGAATTAAGCCGTTTAGAACGCAAAAATATAATTTCTAAAGTAGTAAATAGTGAGTGGGCATCACCTATACTGCCGTGCTAAGCGAAAACAGGATAACTCCAGTCAACATGATTTTTCAGGAACACAAAAAAAGATTTTTAACAGTAAATCAAAATACTCTTTTTCCCCAATGTATGAACATAAGTCAAAAGACGGTAACACCATTATTTTTTATGTGATATACCAAGTTTTTGCTTAGTATTATATATTTATCAAATATATTGAACTTACCGTATATTTTCTTATTTTATATTTCAAGTTTAGATGTGTTTTAATAAAAAATATACTATTTTTACATCAAAAATTGGTGTAAAACCACTATATTTACCTATAGAAACAAAAAAATTTTTTTTTTTAATTTTGGAGTTATCCTGTTTTTGCTTAGCACGGCAGTATAGTAGTAGTACCAAAAAATAATGGTAAGATTCATATTTGTATTGATTTTAACGTTACTGTAAATCCATTTTTAAGAGTGGACCAGCACCCATTTCCTAGAGTTGATGAGGTATTCAATGAGCTATGTAATTGTAAAGTATTTACTATGGTAGATCTATCTGAAGCTTATTTGCAGCTAAAAGTTGCACTTGGTAGATGCTTACGATTAACACACATAAAGGCATCGATAAAAATTGCATTATTGTAGGTTGTAGAGTGGTAATACCTAAGAGCATTTAACTGCATGTGTTAAAAATACTACACGAGGGTCATCCCGGTATAGTACGTACGAAAATGTTGGTTAGGTCATATGTGTGGTGAGATACATTATGTATCAAAACGATAAAACTAAAAATGATAAGGTATATGTTAGTTGGCCAAAGTAGATCATTGCTTGGGAAAGAGTTCATATCGATTTCTTTGAAATTAATAAAGTTAAAATATTGTTATTAATTGATGATTATAGTAAATGGTTTGAATGTTGGGTTATGAATCTTACAAATGCTAGTAAGGTAATTGAATTCTTAAATAGTTGTTTCCATCGATTTGGGTTTGCAAAAACAATGGTTTGCGACAATGGTCCTTCATTTAACTCAACTGAATTTCATGATTTTTGTGAAGGTAATAATATTGATATTATTCATGCACCTCCATACAATCCTGAATCAAATGGGTTAGCAGAACGAGGTGTTCAAACAGTAAAAAAAGGGTTGGTAAAAATACTCAGTCGGGTAAAAGATAAAAAAAAAATTCAAAGTAAAATCGATGAGTTATTATTCTTTTATTGAAACACACCGTCAATGACTACTGGTTATAGTCCATCAGAATTGATATTTAGTTATGAGCGTAAAACTCGTTTATCTATACTTAAGCCACCCATAAAGTGTAATAATAATACAGCAAACGTTATGTTTCCTGTTGTAGATAAGTTTGTAGTGGATGATAATGTTTTGATTAAAAATAATCAGAAAGGTCAAAAGTGGTTAATTGGCAAAATAGTAAAAGTAATAGGATCTTGTTTGTATTTAGTTGAAGTTGGGGGTAAACATAAAATAATTCATGTAAATAAAATTAAGCACAGTTGGCTCAAAGAGAATTACATAGAGTAAAAAAAAAAAAATAAATAAAAATAATAGTAATTATTATATAGTAATACGTATTAAATTAACATTAATTCATTGATAGTTTTTTGTTGTTATTTCTTACTTAAAACATTTGTACTACAACGTGTAACTAATCGAGCTTAATTATTATTATTATTGTTAGTTGTATTAAATTATTGTTCTATAAAGAGGGAAAAGATGATATGTGTTTTGAACCGGTTTATCGGAATTTTTATCGCCGCTCGGTGGTATCTTTTTGTTTAATAAATTAGTTGTATACTAGACACCCATGTGTTGCATCATTCGTGTCACCTCATCGTATATATAAGATACATAAAAATTAAATGAAAACTTGATACTTATATCCCTTATTTTTTCAACGATACGTTGGGTTGGGTTGGGTTTCACAAATTGTATCTAGTCGAAGACATTACCCTCAAAAATTGAAAAATATTCCCTCGTTCCCCGTAAATGGGGAAAACCTCCAAAAAAATTACAAATTTAAAAATCGCTAATTTTCGAAATTTTCGAAATTTTTTTTACTTAAAAGTGCCATAACTTTTTTAAAAATAACCAAATCAATATAATTTTTTTTTTTAGATACATGATATCATTACCTTTCATTTCGTATATTTTTTTTTTATATCCGACCCTTTACCTGCCGACAGGGAGGGATTTTAAAGGACAACTTTTTCACAAAAAATTAATTTTTGTCAACTTGACTTTTGAAAATGTTCCGGAAAGTCTGACACTTTTATATATATCTTAAATTAAAGCTAATGTAATATACTTTATCATGAAAAATAAAATATATGAGAAATAATAATTTTTAATAATCCCTTTTTCATTCGACATACTTTATCTTAATTAGGATTTTAATAAGGAACTAGCAGATTATGTAGCTTTTAGAATAATCCTCAATTATTTAAAATTAAACACTATCTAAAGATTTGCATCGAAGCGTTTTTTTTTTGATAGTGATTTTAATCAATGTCAGATATCATTATACTTGATCCAACTATGCTACGTCACCACTGTGCCGCGAACCCCCCTTACTGGTTTTTTTTTATTTATTAGAAAATTTATTTACAATCTATACAAGAAGTACATTAAGCAAAGTTGATGACAGCTATTATATACATGGGAAATTAAATTAACGTTCATAGGAAGACACTTAGCAGTGTCACCTGGCTAGGAAGATCAAAAAAAAAAAATTTTTTATGTAAGTTATTGTAGAAGATCTTTAGGCCACCTTCTTTTTAATCTCCTTGGAACATTATTGGACGAGGATAGTTGCTTTATTAGGGGGTTAAAATGAGTACTTAGATTTGAATGGAAATTTGAGTAGAGCGATTTTGCTAGTTGGTGAATTGTTGGTATGTTTAAGTCTTTATGTAAGTTTTTATTTGGGACATACCAAGGGGCAGAGGGTATTAGGCGCAAATAGATTGACTGGAACGCCTGGATAGGTTTGGTGTTTGAAGGTTTGGCTATGTCCCATAATTGTATGCCGTAGGACCAGACTGGACAAATATTTTTTTAAACCTCAAAATTATGATTGTTAAAGTAAATATTTTAACCTTTAAGAATAATTATTTTCTTTATATATATATACATATAATAAACAGAAAGAAGATAATAAACATTTATTAATACGAAACCGTTAATTTAACAAAACAAAAAAATAACACTATGCGGTTACAATAATAGCGCTACTGTAACTACTACTATTGGTTACTTAACAACTTTTTAAAAATAATCAGTCTGACCATTTCATTATATTGATTAATTAACCAATTGTAATTTTTGTATTTTTTCTATATTAAAATTGTTTGTATGTAGTGTTCTTCGTTTATATTATCGTTAAATGATGATTTTTTCATGAAAATTTACACCTCGCTAGACTATAGCTAATAATTATAACAGATAAAATAATAATACAATAATGGTTATCGACCTGTCAATATATTATTTAGACCACTCTCCATATAATAGTGTAAAAATAATAATTGGCTCCCATTGAACTTTCGAACTTTATATTTATTCAGAATAATATAAACAATATTATATATTTTTAATTGTACTATTAGTATTCCTAAATCCCCATTAAAATAATTTTTATAAGGAAAATGTCAAAATATGCATTAAACATTTCATTCTATTAGACTAAATATAATTCAGATGTCTGAATAATATAAATAAATTCATGACACGTGTAAAATGAAACATATTTTATTTTCTACAGACTAGTTTAAAAATTTAATTTTTGGTTATAGATATTTAATCAACTGATAATACACGTGCATACGTACCATACAATACAACATGTACTATATTTTAAAGTTAATTAATAGTTTATACAAATACTCAGCATTTCATAATATTAAAGATACAACAATTTTACAAGCCAATTAATTTTTATTTTAATTTATCAACATATTTTACGTAAAAATTGAATTCTATAAAGTTATTTAAATACATTTATTCAATTAATTCTACTTAAAGAACATCGCTGATATTATATGTCAACCAAAAATATAAAATAATAATGTTTAAAGAAACATGATTTATAAATCATACTTAAGATTCATATAATCTTAAGCATAAATTATGAAGGACCTTATCAATTTTTCTTTGTTAATTTATAAAAACACTGATAAATTGTTGTTTTATGATGAATGCATTGATCCACCTGGTGTAGATATTTCATAAGCAGACCAATACAAGACATGAAACTACCTTACAGTGCAAAAGAAGCATAAAATAAAGAATAGCTATTATAAAATTATATAATATTTAATTAGTGTGCTTTGATTTTCTTTGATCAAAATGTTATTTTAGACAAAAATCAGGTCTGGTATTTAATGACGCATTATGTTTTAGGTAATTTATTATTTATATTATCAAGATTTTTTATTTCAACACTAAGGATTTAATTTCAGAATGTTACTAAAATCACTTTTAAAGCTTACTCTTGTTTAAATAATAAAATATGTATATATTTTTTATATAAATATATTTTATTTATCTAATCCCACAATTACAATTTATCGTGAAAATTAAAAATAAGTAATAATTTTTCAATCTGTAATAAAACACAATTCTTTATTTATCTTGCACGTTTTATTTGTAGACATAATTTTGAAAGAATAAAATTTATAATATTAACATTTATAACTTAAAGGTGCTGAATATTGAACTTAGTTATTATAATAATTATGTTGAACTATTATTTCATAAAATAGGTTAGGTATATAACGTGTAAAATCACACTTATATATTTAAAAATCTATTTCTGTAATTACATTTTTTATCTAATAAAAGGAACAACTACATATTTAAATTTTTCATCTGAATTTTGAAATTGGGAAAAACTACTTAGTACTTATATAAAAAATTTACCTGTTGAGAAATTAAAAGCAATAATATGGTAGGTAGTAATTTTTTAATTTCTATATAATAAAACTAAAATAATTTATATTGTGAAATTGTAGAATTTAACAGTAATGTTCGTTGTTATGTTAAACTTTTGTGTACTGATTCAAGATGGTAATAACATTTTCATGCTTATAACTATTAAATATTTTATGGTTAAAATATTATCGACTCATCTATAACTTTATTATAGTAACATCGTTGGGCAGATTATTAAGTTTTAATAGTAAGTTAATATATTTTTGTTTCTATGAATATTATACATGAGTTTAGTTTACAATATATTAAAATACATATTTCTTAAAAATATAAAAGTTGAAGTACTTTAAGTCTTTTTGTTACAAATATTTTCGGATTAACCTATTTTCATAATTGTTATTATTCAACTTTATTTTTATTATACAATTAAATTTAAAATAGATAAATCAAAAATTGTTTATAGAAATAGCCAAAATAGTAATGTGGATTTTTTTTTTTATTGTAGGCAAAGGGTCAAAGTGTGAGTATATTTATTAATTCATTTGAAACTATTAAAATATAAGTGTTGTGATTAAAGAAAATAAAGTTAATATCCTAACAAGGCATTAAAAATTAACTTATAAAATATATAATAATAATTTTAATAAGAATTATTTACAATTAACAAAGTCTAAAATAAATGCTTATAATTCTTTATCTTTTGCGAGCACCTACTTAGTAAACAATAACATTTTTTTAGCTTCGATGCGTTAATTTTACCATGATGTGTTTATTTTTATTTTTTTATTTTTTATTTTTTCATTTTTGTGCTGTCATTATTATTTCTCAGCTCTCACTGGGCTGATTTTTCTCAATGATACGTCAAAAGATTATAAATCATATCTAGTTGAAGACTTTACCGTCAAAAATTAAATATTTTACGCTCGTTCCCCAAAAATAATGAAAATCCCCCCAAAAATTACGATTTTTAGAATCTATAAATTTTGACATTTTTTTTTCTAGGAATTGCCATAACTTAGTTA
The DNA here is from genome assembly GCF_025091365.1 of Daktulosphaira vitifoliae. Classification (NCBI taxonomy): domain Eukaryota; kingdom Metazoa; phylum Arthropoda; class Insecta; order Hemiptera; family Phylloxeridae; genus Daktulosphaira; species Daktulosphaira vitifoliae. Next base: position 13,064,282 of record NW_026099572.1, on the reverse strand, counting down.
AAAATAAACAAATCAAAATAATTATTATTTGTATTGAAAGCCTAGATATTTCCCTTACATTCTATATAATTATTTTGAAAATTTAACCCTTTACTTGCTTACAGGGGGGATTCAAAATAGCAACTTCTGCGCATAAATTTAATTTTTTAAACTTAAGTTTTGAAGATGTTTTGTAAATACTCCGAGCTTCAAACATATGTTAAAATAAAGCTTATGTAATGTACTATGAGTTCAAAAAAAAAAAATTTGTCCCGACGATTTATCTTCTATGTGAAAATGGTTGCCGTAGTTAAAAAACATGCTATTTTTGTGATAAATTCTTAGTATTGTATTTTTTATTATTTTAAAATACCTTATGACGGGGTTCGCTGATTTTCATAAATATTATATAAATCTAATTAACATAGAAAATAATGTTACAATTATTTCAATTTTTTTTTTTTTAAGTCGAAAAAATTAATTTTAACATTTGAATCAGATTGAATTGCTAATTTTTATCGAAAAACGAACGTGACGAACGTTTAGCGAATCAGTAAAGCTCGTGGCAATGATTTGTTTGCAATTTTTTCGCAAAACTTTATGAAATAGTATTTTGATTTTCAATAATCCATCAATTTCTTAAAATTAAACACTATCTACAGATATGCATCGAAGAGTTTCTTATGATAGTGATTTTAATCACTGTCAGATATCATCTATACTAGTCTCAACTATGTCACGCTCATACCGTGCCCGCGACCCTACTGTGCCTCCGTTTTTTAAATAAAAAATGTGAAAAATATAACATTGTACTGAAATATATCCAAAACGATTTGATATGTTATAATAATTGTTTTCGTAATAGATATTATTGTACATATAAAACGTTACCTTTTAAGAAAAATAAATCTAATGTCTCTATCACCCGTGATTCATAATATATACAAATGTATAACAAAATTGTTTTTTATATTTATATATGATTTATGATATTACAATTTACGGATAAAATCAAATTGCACAGGATTTATGATTACGATTTATCACTTATTTTCTAATAGATAAAATAGGGCTGGCAGTATTTTTATTATAATGAAAAAGACCGGTATTTACTTAAAACTACTGGTAGTTTTAAGTATTGGTATACCGACTTTTTGGGTATTTGCGGTTCTAATTGAATAATGATAACAATCTAAGTTAGGTTTAACGGTATTTTCTGAATTTTGGTAATCACTAATTTTTTGCAATTTAATAATTTTAATTAGTTAAATTACTTAGTTAATACGTGTCTTTTTTAATAATTGAATTAAAATACGGGGATTATTTAGTAGTGGCAAAAATATAAAAATAAAATAGTAAGATGATGATAAAATTATATCAATTAACAACAGTAGTTAATAAATATTTAAATACGAGGTGTGACAATAAAGTAATGAGACTTTCTAAATTATTGATGTTATCTACATAACGTTTGTTGAAATATGATTAAAGACTTTGATTAAATAGTAAGGTAAATATTAAAGAATTTGGTTTATTTTTATTAGATTTATTTACAGTACCGTGCCAACTGTCATTAATATCCTAAACCAATCATACATTTGGAGCCTCTATTTAGTATATTTTTAAATAAAATACATTTTATGCAAAAAAAAATTAATTCATATTATTTTTGGTGCTTTTCAAAACTTTGGCACTCTAGAACACTTACCTCCGTTTCCTCCGCCCTATTTATTTGTCTTATAACTAATGTGTGATTTACATTTACCGAAAAAATGTTGGAATCGAAAATGTGTTAATATTAAATTTCTCGGTAAATTAAAAATACTGCCGTGGAATAACTTGACATCAACATCATCTTTTTTGGTCTTCCTCTACCTCTTCTGTCTTCAACATCCATTTCTATAACTCTTCTTACAGCTTCCGATTCTTCTCTCCTCATAACATCTTATCCACGATTGACGCTACACCTATACTCCCTCTTATATGCTCGTTCCTTATTCTATCTTTTCTAGTCACTCCACTTCATCCCACTAAGCATTCTCATCTCTGTTATACTGATTCTCTGCTCTACTTTCTTATTAACTGCCCAACACTCTGAACCATACATCATAGCTGACCTCACTACAGTCTTGTAGAATTCACCTTTCAGCCTCATTGAAATTCTTTTATCGCATAGAAGCCAGACGCTTCTCTCCACTTCAACCACCCGCACTTAATTCTGTGTCTTACATCCTCGTCAATACCACCACTTTTTTGCACAACTGTAATATAAATTTTTATATTTCATCACTTAGTAAAAATGATAACATTACCTACAAAAAAATTGCTACCAATTTTTGTTTACTAAAAGAAGTGTCTAAGGCCTGATTATAACTATTATTTTTTTAATTTTCCATCATTTCAATATAAAAGTATTGATACTTATTTGTTATACATCGTATTGCAAATATCAATAAAATTATAACTATCGATAAAATTTGTCAATTTCTTATGTTAAAAAAAAGAATAAACAATAAATGTAATAGCCACGTTGAACTAATTAGTACATTTTAATTACTATACATCGTAAATGTTTTAATGATAGTCATTCAATTTTTCTTAAAATGATTTTTTTTGTAATTTTTATTTATTTTTGACTTTGTTAGCTACAAAGATATTTACATTTGTTTGTTATAAAATATTATTTATGTTCATTCCTTATGTCTTATAGAGGTGTCAATATAATTTTTTGGCAACATACATAATTAATGAATTTATAGAATAGAAAATAATGTAATTAATAAAATGATAACAACTTTTGGACCATTATTTCAGAAGTTATTAACATTTTTTTATACCTAGGCAGGAGGAGGAGTGAGGTTAAGAAATGTTTAATGATAAAAATAACAGTACCCATCTTACAACTCCAGACAACACTTTAAATGGTTATTTTATTAATTACATTATTTTCTATTTTATAAGCTAATTATTTATGTATTTTACTATTTCAAAAATTAAAGGTGACACCTTTATAAGGTATAAGAATTAAACATAAAAAATATTTTATAACAAATAAATGTAAATATCAATGTAACTAACAAAGACAAAAAAAAAAAATTTAATAGAAATTGAATGACTAGCGTTATAAGAATCAACTTGTATACAAATTTTAATATATATATATATATTATAACTTCAAAAATTAATGTGCATTTATTTTACAGCAAAAAACGGTTTGTATGTTTATAGAGACTTATTCTGTTATCTTAATTATTAATATATAATTTGTTAATATTTATTTAAAAACACATTAATTAAAGTATAACTATAGTAGAATAATAATTTAATCTATGTAGTCAGATAATTATATAATTAAAAATGTGATAATATTTTAAAACAGAACGTTCGAAAAGATGTAAGTTAACTGATTATAATTAAAGACAGTAAATGTTTTATAAATATTTCTTATTTTTCAAGTGTATTACCGTATATATATATATATATTTAAAAATATTTTAGCTGGGTTGATTTTAATAATATGCGGTTTCTTTCATAGTAATTTATTTTAGATTTATTTTAATATCACTATTGAAATACATCTGTTTGACTTAATTGGTAAACTTTCTAAAAATCATGTTATACTGTCTTAAGACGTAATTTAAAAACATATTCCTATAAATTATGTCAAGATATTTGTATTTGTATAATGTAATGCTAAAATAAAAATTATACACTTCAAAATAAACCTATGTATAAATGAAACACATTAATATAAAATTATTACACAAATGATGTACTTATATACAAGTAGTTCCAGTAGCATTGATATGTAACATAAAAAACTGTTATTTTATTTGATTTTAACTTTTTCATTAAATAAAATTAATTAATTAAAAAAAAAAAAAACCAAAATATACTATATTAAAAAAATTAGTTGCTGTGAAAACGAAATGATTTTTAGATTTTTATTATAAATATCTAATAGTTATGAGCAGGAGAGTATTAAAAATTAGTAAAGTAAACCCAGTTTGGTATTTAAAATTATAATATAAATATATGGATTAGTACCATATAAATCTGGACAATATTTTACTATAATAAAATAAAAATTATTTATTAAACAAATTGTAAATATTTAATTTTTTGAACAGTATGATTTATTAAAATACTATTACCAATTTTACAACATACGGTTATAACTGGAGCGTGAATAATTAATAAAATAAATAAATAAATTTTTATTGCTAAAAAAATCCTTATGAAAATAAAATATTTGGAATTTTAAGTTTTATTCAAATTAGGTGAAAACTGGGGTGATTTTTGAATAAAATTAAAGTGAAAAAGTTGTTTTTTTCATCATTGGCGTTTGAAATTTCTATTTATAAAATAATTTACTTAAAATTTATTCAACTAGCTCAGTTACCGAAAAAAAGAAACCTAGGAACATTTTAAACTTTAATTATTATTTTTTAATCATTGAGTAAACCAATCAATAATTTTATAGTACAAAATTTCTCGAGGAGGTAGAATATGATTCTCTCTTAATTGAAGAACAAGTATATAATACATTTTTCAAATATAATCTAAATTTAGTTAAAGTAGTCAGCTTGGCCCATTAAAATAATAACTTTGCTCACACTTTGGGCAAGACGACAAATTTGTCTTTTTTTGTAATTAATAAATATTTACATTAAGAAATGAGCTTTTTACTATATTTTCACAACATACCCAGTATTTTTACCATATTGCAAATTTGTATTGTAAATTCTTTCTTAAGGATATTCAATTCAAGCATTTAATTTGCCCTATCCTTCTCTAGATTTTTATAAAGAAATAATTGTCGAAAAATATAGGGTAGTGTTCTTAATAAATAATACTGTAAAGTTAAGCTACTATGAGAAATATTGTTAGCTAAATATACTTCATAATTTTTAGCTCTAAGTACAAGTAAGTTTTTAGTAATTTTTCTTATATTTATATTAAGCATTAATTAATTCAAATGTTATTTAAAAATTTTACAAATATGTTCATGTCTTCAGTTTTTTTGTTTAACGCAAAACCGATTTGTATGTAAATATTGCAAGAAAATCAATACATGAAAACTTTAATACATTTAAGTTCTATTGTTGTATTAATTTATCTAAGTTAGGTGACTAGTAAAATTTTGAGAGATCTTACTTTTAATTTAATCTTAATGTTAATTTTTTTACAGTTATACTAAAATTAAGTAGAATTTATAATTTATTTCTATGTCCTTAACTATGATTCTTTCTTGATAATAAATAAATTAAAATATATGTACTGTATTGTCCAGACAAAATTGTAATTGATTTTGTACTTCAAAACCTAATACCATCAAATGTGCCAATTCGGGACGGTTAAACTTAAGGCCGTTATATGTCTATTATCATTTTAGTCGTATCAATCTATAACACTAATAAAATGTTTTGAAGTATTATTGAGAAACACGAAATATTTTTTCACAAAAATTAAGTAATAAAATTTGTAAAATATAATAGTGCCTAAAGTTTAATTACCGTTCCAACTAGGCTCATTAGACGGTTGGCCATTAGGGCCATTATTAGCATACTTTTTGCATATTAGCATGTTTTTGCATCTCATTTGAATATTATAATTGTATTACATAATATAATGCGATTAAATTTTAACAATCTATTTCAATATTTTTATAGATGGGCGACTTGAAAATAATAGTAAGTTGCTATTCACTACTTTTTAATTTTTTTTAACAGAAGTTTTATTTAAATTTATCACATACTCCACTTATAATTTATTTGGTAAAATTTATTATTATTATTTATTATAAAGAGTGATACGTTTATCGTAACACACTAACTTATTAAACAAAAAAATCATATAACTAAAAAAATTACTGCCAGGTAGTTTTGAACCAGTATTTCGGATATTATTAAATCTTAAAAATGTAGATTGGAGATGAGGTGTTGATTATATTATTTTTATCATCACGAATCATTTTCCTACGATTCTTCTCTAACATAAAAATGTTCCTGAATTCCAAAATACTAATTCAATATTTGTTATCGATCAGACATTTTCTTAGTTGGATAACGTCTCTTTGTTAAAACATAAAATTCTAATAACGGTGTTTCTTTTAGCATAACAATTTTTTAGTTAAAAATATGATCAATATTTTCTTATGTCAACGATTATTGCATAATAGTTTATTCATTTTTTAATAACTATTCAAAAAACTCAATTTCTATATAATATTTGAAATGTTCAAAAACTGAATAAATGATAATATGTATCATTATAATTAAATTATTTTTATCATTCTTTGTGGATATGCGGTTATTCGCCCTTTTTACGGTATCAATTTTCTTCTATAATATTTTATTACTATAGTGTAAAAAAGCTATGTGTTAAATAATAAATTGCATTAAAATATAACACTCAATTGTTTGCTCTTTATGACGCTATTTCTTAAGATCAGTTTTTATTTTATTCCTTTTTGTATTTTTCTACATTTAAAATACTATTTTTGATTATTGCAATTTATTTTTACTAATTTTGAAAGAACTCTATTATTAATTTTATAAAACTGTTATATTATTGTAGTGAGTAATAATAATTTTTTAGTTAAGTTTTTTGGTTAACTTTTTGGAGTATTTTAATATTGGAGTGTACAGTAATACATCTGATTTTATGTGACCCCGTTACTGTGCAGACACCACAACAAGTTTAGGGCATTTAAAATTTTTTTAAATTTCAAAATTCATTTTTCTTAAACATTTTAATGGGTCAATAACAATTTTAGAATGAGTACTTATTGAGTTACAAGCATATTATATACAGTGTGGGTATATATTGTCAGTGGAGTATGCACTATAAATATACATCAGTACAAGCTGTACCCACCTATGTTATATATCCACTATATGCACAGTTGGCTAGAATAAAATCCAAGTTTTGTACAAAAAAATTCGTATATATAAGACAGAAAAACTTTACCTCTAAATCCAACCCATTCCTATTTGGGTAAACTACTCAATTTTACGTGTTGTTTGGATATCAGCCAGAAAAATATTTTTTCATATGGTCAAAAATTTAAGAAATTAAGTAAAATATTGATAAGTGTTATGGAAGATCAAAACATTTAGAGCTTTCTAGGCTCTAAATATTCACCTTAAAATGTCAAAATTTACAAGTTTTATTATTTTTAGTAACTTTTTCTTATATAACATAATTAATTTCATAAGATAAACTTTAACTAATTTTTATTTATTATAAATATACATGTGTGTATATATAAATAATCGTATTGTAATTAGTTTATTATTACCCCTTTATGTATAAACAGGGTGATTTTTATCATAAATTACTCGATTAATAAACTGAATAAATCACTCAATTACTTACAGAATAAAAGTAACTGCATTGTAAGGGTATAAACTTTATTTTTTCAAATAGGAACACATATTTTGAATTTAATAACATGTTTGAGTTTTTATTTTAATAATAAATGGCATTAGGTTTTTTTTTTAATTTTATTCGTTTATTAGATATAAAACTTGAAAGTTTCAAATTGTAGAGTTAATATATACGAGTGATTACAAGTACTAGGTTTTATATGAAATCGCTTTCACAGACACAAAGCGTTTATTGTCAATTATAAATTTATTAATAGGTAAGCTTTCTTAATTGCCAGTTGGTGTATTTATAAACTCACAACAATGTGCCTTATTACCATTGATAATAAACTCTCTGTGTTCTGAAAGCGACGTCATATAAAAAGAATTAGTTACCTATATTTGTAATCCCTCGTGTATCATACATTTATATTACAATGCATAAAGAATAAACTTAAAAAGTTTTACATACCTAATAATTCAGAAATAGTATGTTGCTAAAGGTAACTAAAAAAAAATATTAAAGTTATTTTTATTCTATAATTGATTGGGTTATGATAAAAAAATCATTCTGTATATAAGTTATTAAAAAATTGTCTAACTAAAAGTTAAATAGATGAAACAAATACAGGTTAAGAAAAGCTACTTTGGATCAGTTAAAGTGAATAACTCAAGCCAATAAAATCCTAAATGTCTTAAATTATGTCCAAGGGAGTTTTTATATGAACTTTCACAATATTTTAGAGTAATTTACAAAATTTTCCAATAGGGCTTGCCCGGCGTTGTCTGTCTGTACTGGGAAATGTTTGCATCATTAACCTGGTATTTTATTAATCTTATCTAGATACTTGTCAAAGCACCTGTGTCCTGTTATAATTTGAGTTAAGCGGAAGTCCATTTCACCATAAAATCTTGAAATCCATTTTTGCTGATCACACACCAAAGATATTCTCCATTTACCACGGTCTACAACGTCTAGTTTTATTTTCATCTACTTAGTGTCTGCTGCCATAGCGTCATCTCCCAGTATGGCTCCTTGGGTTTAAGAGATTTTAACAATAATCTAGAAATACATAAATTATTAAAATAAAAAGGAATGCAAAATATTTAGTAGATCAAAAGTTATTAGATTTATCAAAACACCATGGACCACTCTGTAAATTTTAAGATTTTATATCTAAAGTACTTATCCAGTGAATTTTATCAAAATTAAATTATGTTTAAGTCAGCTAGAGCGTTTGTATTTTTTTTTTATCTTTCCTGATAGTATAACAATATAAAATTGTTAAGTATTGGAAATTGCTTAAGATCATTAACAATTATTATTTTGAATACAGTTTTATAAAAAACAATTTTTTCTGATATAAAATTGGATTTAAAAAAAAAATCGAATTTCTTCCTCTAAGGGTCACGCAAAACTTAATTTCATATTTATGAAATTAACTCATTAATATTTTGCTTATATATATACAATTTATTTGTACATTTATATGAATACAAAATAATTGTTAATTTGTGAATACATTTTTATGAGTAAAAACTATTTAATTTTTTTTTTGTTTTATTGTGTTGAGAAATTTTATGAAATTAATTTTTATTAATGTAGAGTCATCAAAACTAGATGAAGGTAAGTGTGTTTTAATTAAATAATATTATTTATTTTATAAATTAAATTTTAAATTGGCAATATTTACCTATACATTTTATTTCTGATTTTTTAGATGACAAATGTTGCATCTGTTTGGATAAAGTAGCGACCGAACTTATGGGAGTGCAATGTACACATATGCTCTGTAAAAATTGTATAGTAGAAGTTAGAAATGAAAATAAACTAAGTTCATGTCCAGTATGCCGGAAGCCAATAAGTAATCATTGACATTAAAATCATATTTGAATACTGCATAATTTTTAAAAACTAATCAGTAATCAGATTACATTTTACAATTTGATTTATTTTTTACATGCAAATATTATAGGTGGAATACAAGAAAATACCTGTAAGTATTTGATTTTACATCGTTTCATCAAAATTAAAAAAAAATGTAAATGTACTTTGAGTTTAGAATTTTGTAGTTTTAATTTTTACTACACTATTGGTTCTTAAGCTTTTAATGGTTTAAGCTATTTAAAAAAAATAAATTATGCTATTTTTCTGATATTCTAAAAACTCAAATTTCAAGAGTATCTAAGGGAAGTATTGACTACAAAAACACAAAGTAAATATACTAAACGTTGATCTGATATATGTATTGTAATGATTGATAGTAAATTCTATAATTTTTACTTAATAGCCATCAAAGATGCAATATAAGAATACTTAAATAGACTATCAATCTTCTAACATCAACCCTTGTAGTAAAAGAAAAACATTGTTTGATGTTGTTAGAATATTCTATTGTAATGGTATTTTCGTGTTTTCATCTTGAAACCTCAATATATTGCATTACTACTTTTTTTAATAATTGTTATATGTTCGGACTATAAAATTTTTAAATAAATAATCATTTTTTTTAAATTTACGAAAATTGTAAAATAAATTTTCAAATAGACATTTTTTATAGAAGATTTAAATAAAAATTTGGTAAAAATATATCTGAGCGCATTGAAAATTCATGTAGTAATAATAACTATATTAAAGGATCTCTTTGGTATTAAATTATTAAAAGGCAATGATAATTTAACTGAGTATTTGTGATATTATGAAAATATATTTGAGTTGATGTTGTTGAAAAAACATTGAATACATAAAATTAACTAGTATTAAGTGAAATATGATGTTATAATTGTAAAGTAAAAAATATTTAGTTGTTAATAATATTTGTAAATCTGTAAAAAATTATCATAAATTTTTCAGTTATACCAATTTATAAACAAATAGTATTTATAATGACAAATTATTTTTGAATGAAAATTGTCCGCTAAAATAAAGATATGTTTCTTTATTAAAGTCGAATGCTTATACTTAATATTATTAAAATGAAGTAACGTGTAATTTATAATTTTACTTCTACTACTTCTACTAACGTAAAATTTAAAATAGTAAAATTACTATTTATTTTTTATGTTTGAATTATTTTGTTTTTTAACATTACATCATTGAGGATGACTAACGCTTTGTATATTCTGCACAGTTTTTGTGCAAAGTTGGGTAAAATACTATTAAAAAGTAATAAAATAAAATTACTCGTTATTCTAGAACTTTGTAATGAAATTTCAAAATTAACTACTTCTAGAATTTTATGATGATACTATACTGAAAAACCTCTTAATAAAATTAACAAATTTTTCATTAAAATACTTGTCAAACAATGCTATTTTTGTGTTATAATTTTTTGTATTTTGTATTTTCAACTATAAATTGAACTTTTCGAAAAATATAATATATTTTTCAAAAAGTTAAAAAATGTTATAAAGAATTGCCAAGAAACCTCTCTATACTTTGTTGGATTCAATGATAAAATTTGAATGCTGACTGATTTAGCCTGGATCAACAAAAACTATTAGAATATCACAACACATTCGACATATTACTATCTTAATCCAGTAGAATATACAGATCAGTGTAATGATAATAGGCCTTGTCCAGTGTTATATTTAGAAATTTGTAATAGGGGGGGCAAGAAATGTTTATTCATAAGATACCATATAACGTCATTTTTTTGCTCATAACTTTTTTTAACACATATTAAACACATACTTTACACACGTATTTAATGTGTAGATTACTGATTTTACGTATTGTTACTACGCCGCAAACAATAACTCTTTTTCAAGGAAAATATTACTTCAGAATCAATGTAACACAAATATATTAAAAATTTAATCAATAAAATGAAATTCGGGGCAGAGTTCCAACTAGGTTTAGTCAAGTATTTAATGTTAGTCAGTAAAATAATATACGGAGTCCATACATTTTCTTTAAGGTATCTTTTAATTTTCACATACTGAAGTAAAAAGCGATTTTTATATACATTATCAATTTATTGTTTACAATATAATAATAAATTCATCAATCATATATTAGTATAATATAATTATATTAATTTATATTTTTAATAAATATCCAATGTAATGAGTTTCTTAGACTATATTAATATAAAATTTTTTTTATTCATTATTCTAAATATAATAATTAAATATCTTATTGAAGAAAGATTAATAATAATATAACAAAAATAAATTTTACAAAAATACATCGGTGTATCCACAAGTATACTGAATAATAATCGACCACTAATTATTTAGTGCAACAGGTATGCAAAAGATAATGTTAAAATCATTAAAATGCAATTTATAAATACCGCGTTAACTGTCTTTTCTGTTAAAGTATCATAAAATGTACTAAATATAATACAATGCGCAGACATAAAATCGTATCCTAATGAAATAAAACGCTAAAAAAGTTTCTGAAGTTAGTATAATACACAAATTAGTAGCTATCTAAACCAATCGTATTTTAAGCATCCGCTAAACGAACGCGCAGTATCCAACCCTTACAAGAATCTTAACTGAAAAAATAAAATTAACTAACTCACTTATAACCATAATATAAAAACAACCGAAATTTACATAGATAAATTTAATAAAAACTAACAAAATTCAATCTCAAACATCTCAAAATTATGGAATACCAAAAGACGGACTCGGCCATTTCCATGATCAAAATAGTACTATTTAGAACAATATAGTACTTATGTAAATTATTTTTTATTTGAGACATAATTAAAATCAGTCAACACTCAAATTTAATCATTGAATCCGACAAAGTGTTGAAGAGGTTTTTTGACAATTCTTTATACCATTCGCGTCATTTATGCTAAAACTATTGGTAAGTATTAACAACTTAATTATATATAATTTTTTAGTACATAGTATGTTTTATTTGTATATATTTTAACGTTGTTCGTAATACTATATGTATGTTTTTAACTATGATACATATTAATAAACCTAATATTTGTCCAGCATTGGAAAAATTTTAAATGTTTTATTTATTATAAAATATATTATATAATATGATAAAATTGTTATAGTCCTAACATATAACAAATATTTTTAATATTTCAAAAATATTGATTGGATTAAAAGTTATTTTAATTGTAAGAACATACGTAATCACTCTGTATAAGATAAAAAGTAAAAACTTTAAAAGAGCGACTTTATTCTCTTGAGATGTATTTATGAAGTTACTTTTGCTAGTACATCAATAAATATAGATTTGCGTTAACTAGTTTTCAATTATGATAATAATAAGTATAATGTTTTATCGTTCCTAATTTATTTATTTATTTTTAAAAAACACACTGCTAATTAATCTCTTTTTTTAAATAGCATTACCTGAACAGCAAAATCAACAAACATCTTCATTAAATCTAGAATCGTTTGACGATGGAAGTATGTATACATATTTTTGGCTGCATTATAAAGAGATATGAGGGACGTTGTAGCTAAGTTGGTGATATTTTATTTTATTTAAAATATTATATGCCAAGCGGCTTTTTACATTAGTACATGTTAATAAACAATAATAATTTAGTAATACTATATTATTATATATTGAAAGTGTTGATTGAGGTGGCTCTATTTTCTAAGTGAGAATTCAGCTCAGTAATTAGATTCGCCACTTCTCGTTACAGCGTGTTCATGCTTAAAAATAAATAGAATGTAACAAATAGGTCACCAAATCGAAAAAAATGTGTTATATTAAAAAAAAAAATTGCAAATCGTCACAAACATGTAGTGAACATTTTTTACGTATTAATTGTAAGAGAAGATATTTATAAACGGAAAATACATACAGGCTTTTCAATTAATACATTTGTATGAACAATTGAAATAAAATAATTATTTTCCTTACATTTTAAACACTCTGTATTAGTTGCCCCACTATAAATTATGGATAATATAGCAAAAAAATAAGTTAGGAGAACTAACTCATATACTTATACAAACTACAAAAATTAATTAATTGAAATTATTTAGTAATTCCAACTGGAAAAAAAACAATTTACAATTACTAAATTATTTTTTCACGTGTACTTAGCGATAGAATATTTAAACATATTGATTTTATATATTTCAAATGATAATTTGTCGTCGAATTAATGTCGAAAATAATTTTGATCATGCGATTGACTAAACCATATTATTTGAGAGTTATAATATGAAGTTTTTGTGTTTAATTATTCAGCACACAGAGTGTTGTATCAATTGGGACCGTGAAATTGAAAAAGTAATGTAATTTCGATTTTTTTGCCAATTCTTCTCTCCCTAAAACGAAGATAACGACTTTGAATTTAAAATTCGCTTAAATAGCCATTTTTATCTTCTGCTTCTTCTTCTAAAATTTTGTAATAATCAAAAATGATCGTACTGTGTGTGTGGGTATTATCCAAATTTGGATATACTTAGGGATTTGGTCAATTGGTAAGCATCGAGGTTTTATCGTTGTGGCAGAGTCAAAGAGTTTAGAACAATGAAGACAAGTAGATATAAAAAGAAAATAATTAATAGACCTCTTTGTAGAGGTAATATAAATAGGCTGACTGTCCCTGAAAAACACCGAGGCAACGAAGAGGTTGTGGCCATCTCACGAATACTAAGTAATGTGATTATGCATGTAACGTACAAACTGTTTAAACGGAACAAAATAGATAAAATATAATATAATTATTACAAAAAATTAAAGACCTAACTGTGTAACGAACAATAGATGAATGATGAATTATAGCAGTGAGAAGTGGACAGTGTGAATACTTTGCGTTAAATTGTTGAAGACTTCATATTATTAAGCGACTACCCCTTAATAAGTAAACACTTTAGATATGGACAGGGTCGAACACTACAGGCGTGCACAGGTACGAAAGCTCTAAGGGAGCCAAGACAAATCAATAAAATATATGGCGCATATACAAACAAAGGCACTTGTTATGTACACGAAAGACGTAGAATGGCATAGACTGTTATAGCACTTCTATAACCACAGCGAATCACAAAGGTGATTAATCCACTAAACGACTATGAGCTAGGTGCATCTTAGAACCACGTGGCAAGAGCTAGCAATGGTGGCTAACACGCAAAATTCACAAAAGCACCGACAGTAACTCGGCGAGTCACAAGGATCATCCACGCAGCATCCAACATAATGATTCTCTCGCTCAACTGGTGGCGGTAGTGCGAGTGGTGTTATTATAATAAATCAGAAATATGCCGACGATAACACGGCTAGTCAAAATGTATGCAAACGTGTCAAATACTTATAAGTGCAGGATGACATTCAATAAAGAATCAAACACACATGCTTATTCGTAAGGCTGTTTGGTCTATTTATAGTATGATAAACATCAGTGATAATGTCGTTAGCGCCTTTTAGTGAATATTATCTTTTTGTGACAAATTTAAATATTACATGATTGTTATTTTAAGATAAGACAAATGGTTGATAATGATTTAGTTGAGATGTACACAGTTAATAAGACAATGTGTACAGTAATTATATAATTATTATGACAGATAAATTAATTTTGTTGTTTACAAGTGATATAAAAATATAGATTATACATTTTTCATTGATAAATGTAAGATACATAATGCAAAGAATTGGACATATTACGACAATTTCTAGAAATAGAAAGCATCCCAAGCTCCTCATTCTTACGCACTAGCTAGTGCAAACTTAAAATTGTATTCTTATATTATTTATTCTTATTTTCATTATTTTTATTGATTTTTCGCCAAATTTCATCAAATTACAATTTGGCACAGTTTTATCAGACTAAGTTAACATTACCACACTTTCCCATATTGTTTGTAATTTTACAATAATTATTTTCTATTTAATTTACTAAATATTTTTTCATGCTAAATGTGTTGCCAACTAAATATTTGTCCATATAAATTAAACCTTGTCCTTATAATAGCTTCAAATTCTTAGGGATTCGATAATACCTAACACTCTCGTATATGATTTTTGGCATTTCTATGTCATAGTTCCAATACATTTATATTAAATTAACATTTTCATTGAAAATATCATTCTGATGTATGTAACTTTGGATTATTACTCACAATTTTATCTTTTATCCATATAGCTGATATACCTGAAGGGTATAAATATTTTAACTAATATCAAATCTTTGACAAAATTTTGCATGGTGGCATGCAGTATACTCAATTTCTATAAAAGTTTAGAAAAATTTTATGTTGTGTTTTTCAACCCAACTTACAATTTTTTTTCATCATATTTCTTTAAATAAAATTAAAATTTTTTTGTTATTTTTATATATTTACTTTGCTATAAGGTGAAGAATTGATTAATTGGCGACACTTTTGTTTTTATTTAGGTAGTTTGGGTAAGTTTATTTTATCTTTTGATTTTAACTAAAAAAGTTAATATACCTTTTCCAAAAATATCTGTGAAATATTGTATCTATAAGTCAGTATTTCGTTAAAAAATAAAATATCTTCTTTGGAATATTTTTAAGTAGAGATGTGAAAGTTAACGCTGTTCAATATCTGTTCTATATTTATTTAATTTTGTTAAAGAGGGGGATTCAATATTTATCAATATTAATTACCAAAGTAAATATAAATAAATAGTTTTAGTTTTAAATATTATTAAAGCTAACAAATGATTTATTATATTATAACTAATTAAACTTATAAAATTTAATGAGATTTATTTACAAAATATTTTTACATTACTCTATTAATATTTATCATAAGGATTATACAAAGAGATTCTTTTAACGTTAGCCACTTAGTTTATCTTGAAATAATAATTACATATATATATCCATTTATCTGTTATAAAATATATTTTAGGTCGTTCCCTTATATCTTATAAATATATAATGTTTATGTCTTAGATTATAAAATAGAAAATTATCTAATTAAGAAACTGACTGGTTAATAACAACTTTTGGTATAATTCCTTGGAAATTATTAGCATTTTAAAATATAGACTGGATGTGTAGTGAGGAAGGTGCTATTTTTATTATTAGTCATTTCTTGGCAGCTCTTATTTATAATATTCATGAATTATTATTTTAAGAAAATTTGAGTGGCTATCGTTAAAAGAATCACCTTGTATGTTTTGTATTATACATTTATCTTGTGTAACATCATTCATATTTTTTGCTTATTAAATTAAATTTAGATAATTTGAATCTCAGCGAACAAGAAATAAGTAAGTTATTATCAAAAATATAAAAAAAACAATGTTACTCATAAAGTTATTATGAAATTTTACATCCTAATATTCTTCATGGTAAATATTATTGTAATATTCATCTAAAAATTGTACTCCTTGATCCCAATTTCCTCAACAATATATATCATTGCTATTAAAATCAAAAAGCATATAAAAGTTATATAAAAATATATTTGTTTGATTCAAATTTTAAAATAAAATGTTTATTGTTTTAAGGTTGGCTTGCAAATGAAGTAAACGAACCACACGTTGATAGCAGTCAAATATTAAATGTGTGTCCTGGATTATGCGGAAGTAACGTTACTCCAAATAGAGTGTCTAATCAATGTAATCATAAAGTCTGCAATAGTTGTTATAAAAATGTTTATAATAATTTAAAAGTTTGCCCTCAATGTTTAACAAAAGCTGATTATATTATAAGAGAACTTGTGAATCCTATGTAAGTGTCTAAATTTTTTATTACATTGTTAAAAAAAAACATAGCATCGTATGGTTATTAATTAAAAATAACATAGTTTTGTTTTAAGTCATTTAAAATTCTAATAAAAATATATCAATTTAATATAACTCAGTGAAATTGAATTGCATTTTTAAATTATGACTGAGGTAGAGGCGCGAGTAATGACTATATTTGTGACAAATATGAAATGGATTTTTAGGTTTTTACTTATTTATATCAAATATATGCAGATAAATGAGCATAATAAATTTAAACGTTTTTCAATCCATGAGTTTATAAAAAACATTTTTCTTTTGATACTTTAGCATATCTTGGGGACTGGAGAATAATTAAATTATTTTTTATATTTTACTCTTTCTTGGTTACAGAAACAGGTTATTCTGTAATGTCTAATAGGCGTTAGAGCAGTTTCAAGAGTATATAAATTTATTAACTTCAACAAAGCTTTCTAAAATTATTTTACAAATTTTAACAGTAATTTTAGCTTCGATGCGAAGCTGAGAAGGTATTGGTTTTACTATGATATATTTTTTTTATGTCTGTTGCCATTTTTTCTCAGCTCTCACCGAACCAATGTTTTTCAACGATATGACAAAAGATCACAAATCGTATCTAGTCGAAGACATAACACTCAAAAATTGAAAAAAGTTTCCTCGTTCCCCGTAAATGGGGGAAACCTCCAAAAAATTACAAATTTAAAAAACGCAAATTTTTTCAATTTTTTTTACTTAAAACTGCCATAACTTTTTCAAAATTGAACAAATCAATATAATTCTTTTTTTTATGGATGCATGATGCCTATAACTATCATTTGGTATATTTTTTTTATAAATCTACCTCTTTACCTGTCTACAGGGGGGATTTAAAATGACAACTTTTTCAACTTAACTTTTGAAAATGTTCTGGAAATACTGACACTTTTATATACATTTTAAATTAAAGCTAATGTCATGTACTTTATTATGGAAAAAAAAATTTCGGACTTTATTTTGTCTTCACGGAGAAAATAGATACCGAATGCTATTTTTGTGTGAAAATTCTCGATTTTATTTTTACATTTTTATCTTTATAATGATATAATTTATTGAAAAGTGTATGGATCAACACAATTTTTTTACGAGAAATAATATTTTTTAATTATCCTAATAAGGAACAAGCAGATCATGTAGCTTTTGGAATAATACAACAATTTTTTAAAATTAAATACTATCTAAAGATTTGCATGGAAGCGAATTTTATTTATAGTGATTTTAAATTGTCATATATCATTATACTTGATCCAACTATGCTACGTCACCACTGTGCCGCGACCCCCCTGTGCTGGTTTTTTTTTTTATGTATTTAAGAAAATTGAAAATTTTCAACAATTTTTGTTTTAGAGTGTACTCCAAGTTTTTTTTATAAAATTAAAAATATTTTATTTGATTAATAAAAATTAATATTATCAACTTTTTAAATAATTTTCTTTTATTAAAAACAAATTTTCGTTAGTATTTTCCAAGTTGATTCCAAATAAATAAAATTATGTTTTTATTACAGACTCATTAAATAAAAAACAAATATATTCATATCAAACTATTTAAGGTTATATAACATTTTAATAATAATAAAAATATAAATAAACACAAAAAATATTATTATATGCCTGCAGGATCTACTATTAATAGTACGCCGGTTAACATAATTTATGTTTTTGAAAACGAATTTTATGATCAGTTATCAATAAAAAATGATACCTATTTAAAATTTTCTTTACAAATTGTTTTTAGTTAATAATAATCAACTAAGTAGAATTATGGCAAAAGAAAAAAATATAAAAGTGATCTTAATTGTATGGTTATTTTCCAAAAACTGATTCGTCAATTTGAACCATTAAAAAGAATATTAATTATTCTTCTCCTGTATCTAAAATAATTTTAACTTCGATACGAAACTGAGAAGTTATTAATTTTACCATGATATGATTATTAATTTTTTTTTTGTGTCTGTCACTTCTTTTTCTCAGCTCTCACTGAACCGATTTTTCTTAACGATACGTCAAAAGATCACAAATCATATCTAATTGAAGACATTAATTCCTCTGCTTATTTGATTTCAATTAATAAGTTATATTTCATAAAATTAGTTAAATCCCATATTAAACACCTATTCCATATTCGAATATTCCATAAGAATCTCCTCTATAATATTTTTAATATAATCTCTGATGGAAACTGAGTTTATTAAGATTTGTTTTTTGTATTAAATACCATAAAAGATTTAAATTAAAAACAATCTTCAAAAAGCTCAGTAGAAATATAACTACTGTATGATATTTGGTATCAAAATCATTTTTAAACTAATTAAATGTATGAAGTTTAACATTATTTTAATTTTTTAATTCAGTAGAAAATAATAATTAATAATAACATATGAATGTAGCCCAAATGTGTTTATATAATATTATTTATATTATATTAATCAAAAATTAATATTGTTTAGAAACTAAGTGAACCCAGTACAATGGGAGGACGCGGCATAGTTGGGACAAGCATAAATAGTATTTGACAGCGATTAAAATCACTATTGTACAAAAGCTTCGAAAACTCTTTAGATAGTATTTAGTTTGTATAAGGAATTGTCGAACATTTCCATTTATTATACAAAAGTAACTATATTGAATCACTCCTGTAGGCAGTTAAAAGGTTAGATCTAAAAAAAAAATATAATCTTAATAAATAAGAAACACCTAAGGTATTTATTTAAAATAATAATTTTTATCTATTTTTCAAAAAGTTATGACAGTTTTATGTCAAAATTAATAATAATACAAAACGGCACAAGTGCAATTTTTTAGTTAATTATAGATTAAAAAAAAATAAATATATAATTCAAGTATAATTATATTGCTAAAGTATCAAGATAAGTACATACCAACACTATTTCCATAAAATTCTAGAAATAATTGTTTTAATATAATAAAGACACATACAAAATATTTGTAAGAAAACTACTAAAAATGGTTACTTTGATAATCCAAAAAAATTAAAAAAATTATTATTGATTTATTAATTAGAGAAAAATAATTAAAAATATGTTTCTAACGTAGTCCAAGAATACAATAATCGTTAAAAAATTAGGTGAAATATGAATATCGGATCAAAAGATATAAAAATGAGATCTGTTCCATCTGGTATATTAATAGATGTTTCTAAAAATCGTCGAATGATGGTATTATATTAGATGATACTAAATAAAACAAAAAGATATATATAACTTAAAAATGTCTATTACACAATAAATCACAGTAACATATATGAAGAACAATACATTTTAAATATTAGTTACAAAGATATTATTCATAATTATTAGAATTCTAAAAATGAAAATATTAATAAAAATCCAATTAGCTATCTGTATTTATAATCCCTTGTGTATTATACATGTATATTAACTCAAAAATTTGAAACTTTAAATGTTTATATCTAATTAACTAATAAAGTTATACTAAAAATTAAAATACAATTTACTATTGAATTAAAAATCCAAACATTTTATTAAATTCAAAATATGCGTTTCCATTAAAAAAACAAAGTTGAAACCCTTACCAGGCATAAGGGATGAACTTAAAAAGTATTACATAGTTAATAATTCAAGAATAATGTGTAACTAAAGATAACCTAAAAAAAAATGTTTAAATTATTATTATTCTGTAAGTAATTGAGTGGGTTATGATAAAAAAACAATTCTGTATATCTTGGATAGCTGAAAACTGAAGACATGTGTATTCTTGCATATAATTATAAAAGTTTTAACAAATAATTTGTTAGAACAATTTTGAATTATATTGAATTATTTAAATAAATCAAGTAACTAAAATTACTTATTAATTTTTTTCAATTTAAATAAATTATTTTTACTATAGATTTATTTACTATGATAAATAATTCTGTCATAAAATAATTTATGATGGCATTCATTTTTTTTAAATTCATAGTTAAATAAAGTATTTGATACACATATTTAAAATAATTGAGTAAAATATAAAATATATCTTTAGTACTACAAGGTATTTTCCATTTTAAGAATAATACAAAAAAATTATGTGTCTTTTTGAGGTTACTATTTATTTAAGATTATTTATTGTATTTTTTTTTTGAAAATTCTTTTTTAGATAAGATTTTATACGTGAGAATTTGGGGAGAGTTTGGTTTTATTCTAAACTTCCCAATTTAAAATTTGTATTTATTGTTATTAAAATAAAGTACCCTTTGTCAGATAACTTTATATTTGACGTGAAACTTCTTTATAGAGGGTCCGAAAAAAAAACAGATTATCAAGCGTCACGGTCGGCATCATAGTCGACTGTAAAGTATATTTTATATTATAATTTAGTACTGTATTTTCGAAAATAAAAGTAATTTTATTTAAAGCAATAATTAATTTTACGATGATCCGATCGACGCGTCGCGATGTTACACCTTAACTAAAGTTATACACGTCAATGAAAATTATGCGACTTCGCTTTCGTGATTAAACACATTGGCAAAGACACAATTTCAATTGAAAATAAAATATTTACTTGTATTTTTTTATTTTATCCCAATAAAAACTTAATATTCTATCAGTTGAATGACCAAAAGAAGTTACACTTCATCCTTGTATGTACTCGTAAAACGCGCTGTTTTTTTTAGCTTCTTTAGTATTTTTATCAAAATTTTGCCTGTATACATATTACTTTGTAAGTCAAAAAGACCATACATCGAAAATTCATGATGTTAACTTAGAATATCACGAAATTGTACCATAAAGTTATAGTATAATTAAATGCAGTTTAATATTCTTTATCTCAAAATACAAACTTTATTTGTAATTTTCGATTTTAACTTAATATAAATGCAAAAAAAACTAAGTATCACAAAATGTAATTGTTTCATAGTTCAGAACTTTGAAGTACCCTTTTACAAAATTTGATTTTTTTGCATTCACAATACACTATGGCAAAAAATAGACACATTAGACAATTTACAGTAAAATTATAACAATCATATATTTTAAGCTTTTTGTTAATGTCAAGCAAATTTTTTTTGTTTCGTGAAATTTTTATATAATAGTTGAAAGCGTAATTTGGTTATTACATTAGTGCCTTTATATTACAAAATACTATAAGTTACAAGTATGGAATAATAATAAAAAAAAAAAACATTGCGTCATCATTAAACTTTATTCTTTATTATATACTTCAGTTTGTAATAGATTAACAAATGAAAAATAATCAAGTAGAGATATAAAATATTATAAAAAAAAAATTTTATTTAAAGTACTATATCATGTAAGAGCATGTAAGAAAAGATTTTGGTCTATTTACCATAATATTGAAAAACTTCTTTGAATAATATTAACAGAAAATAATAAAATTTTGTTAAAATATACTAATATAATATATAATTATATATAATATAATTGCACGTATATATTGAAGAATTTTTTCTAAAATTAACTTCTCTAAAAAAACTCTACTATAGCAATGTGATATAATTTTCAATAACAAGAAAAAGTTTTTCTAGCTTAATTATATGAAAAATAAATAAATTAGCAATTTATAATTTATGAGTTTTCCACAATTATCATTGGTTTTATAATGTTGATAAATTTAACAATATAATAAGAATTTATCGGAATTTAACATAATATATTTATTTAATATACATTTTTTTAATAAGGACTTATTTTTATTAACTCATTTTTGATGATATTTTCAAGATATTTATTAAAATAATTGCATATGGGAATAAGTATTTGTCCAATGTCTTGATGACCTGATGGATGAATTTTCAAGAAATGATCAATCATTATATCAGGATTTTTAAAAAAATTAGAATTTAATTCACAATATACAGATGTACGCTCATAAAATGAAAGCCAATTTATAGAAAGGTTCTTTGACCAATAGTTAAACAGCTTTTGGTAGTAATTAATTATGATTTCTTCACTGATGAGGTCATTTATATCGTATATATTTTCTAAATTTATTGACATCAAATTGTTTTCATTTTCAATAAAACTAACGTACTCCCTAATTTGAAACTCTATACCCAATTTAGGACCAGGAATAATCAAACTATTTGATCCATTTATAAATGTTTCCAAAATTGGTAGCATAGTATTAAACAAAATATATGATTTTTCGATAGTTTTGTAAAGGTTCCTTAAATAGTCAATGAATGATAAATTATTTTTTACTTCCTCTTTGCTGCATATTTTAATTAAAACATTCAATGTTATGTAAAAATGTTGAAATATTTCAGTAAACTTACATCGTATTAGATGAGAAACTTGAATCTGTTTAGTTTTAAAAGTTTGGTAGTTGTTAATGTCGCCTTGTAATATAGAATCAGAACTAATATAGCCGTCTTTTCTTGAGAAAATTTTTATATGTTTAAACTCTTGTTTCCAATTTTTTATTATTTTATTAATTAATGCAATAACTTTTTCTCGACACATTTGCTCATTTAACAAAGGTGGTATAATTCTAAATAAAGAAAATTCTGTTTAGTTTGATAAAAATATTGTAATTAATTAAAAGGAATTCAAGTAATTTTTTCGGTAAAATATTACTGTTTTAATTAATAAATCTGTTTTAATTTAAAATAATCCACAGAGATATAAAAAAAAATATTTAATACTATAAGTATATATAACAAACTACAATAATTATATAGAATAATAGAAATGGAAATCATTTTTTTTTTTCATTTATATATTAAATATGTAATTTATTCAGGTTAAATCAATTTATACCATTACTAATATAATTGATTTAATTCTACTGTAATGAGACTTTACATGGCGAATTTAAAAATTCATAATGGGGGAATGTAAGGCACAGAAAATATTTTAAGTTACAAGCTAATATAAAAACTTTTTTCGACCATTTTTTATTTATTTTAAACTAATGATGACTGTTTATACTTTAACCTGTAAATTGATTACTTTATACATAAAATCTATTTGATGAAATTATAAAACTTACGTATTGTTATTATCGTACAACAATTTTTCAAATCCCAAGTTTTTATTTACATGTTCGATAACATTTTTATACAATAAATTAAGGTCATTACATACATATTTCATATCAGAATAAATAATAGAAAATTCTTTAACCTTTTCTGCGTCACCATACAAAATAAATAAATCATATGGTATATTATTAGGAAAAACACCACAATATTGATTAGTGATCGTGCAAAGTAAGTTAATATTTGGTACCGCTATATCTCTGCAAAAATTTGTCATGTAAACTTGTATATTTAATGCTACATCAAAATTTGGATTTTGATTTTTGTCCAAAAATTCTGGTTGGAATTTTGTAGCTATCAACTCAGTGAATTTTTTATAAATGTTAAAAATCTTGACTGTTGACTCAGAAACGTTTATTAAAGGATTTAAGAGTTTGAAATCTAAATTATACAAAAACTCTACAATATCATACAAGCAGTAAAACATTGTTCTTGAATTTTTTATTGTATAATACATTTGCTGAACACATTCAACAAAATCATCACGTTGTTGACTGTCCAAACTTCTTCGACAATTTTCTAAAGCAAACACAAATTTATACTGAAATAATTGAAGGATCTCGCTGAACCTGTAATTTAGTAAATGTATCATAAATTTGAGTGTCAGTTCGACTGACGAAGTAGTCACAGGTTTATTAAAATCCCAGTATTCAATTAAATTTTCAATAGTATTGTCTTTAACCACAATATGTTTTAATGATTCCAATGCTTTTTCATTTCGAATGTGATTCAATACATTAATAACATAAGTTTTATAAGAAACATCTGCCTTACATAGATGTGTTGAATATATACAAAATAATAAAAAAAAAAGTGGACAAAATTTCGTAATCATTTTAAGTTAAATGATGTGTAAGTGTAAAAAAGACAGTAGTCAAAAATCTCTTTAACACTCCAAAAAAAATTAAGTTGTAATTACAACGAATAAAAAAGATGTCAATGCCTTAAATAAATTGAATATATTTTTTATATGTTATACAATGTTTATTTAATTAAATACATAAAAATTTAAAGAAGTTAATAAAATTTATATATATATAAATGTATGTATGCTATTATATTTGAGTTTAAAAATATCTTGGAAAACAACGTGATATTTTTTTTTCAGCCGTTTTAAAATTCTGGCCTAGCGAAATTATATATTTATGAATTATAATAGTGGAACATTTAAGTGTTTAAAAAAATATATATAGCGTTTCTAATTTTTTTATTGAATATAAAATTGAATAAAATTGAAAACAATACTGTTGGATACACAACGGTCGAATATGCTGTCGAGGAATTGTGTGTTGTGATTATTTATGCTATCGTTGTACTACACCGAGTTGTTGATGATCTTTTCTCTATGTCTACATTGCCGCCGCCATCTTAGCGCGTTTATAGTTATAAGCTCTATGGCGTTTGCGAGCCCATAGTTTTATATTTGTTTTGTTGTAAAAGTAAAATATCAACTTTGCATTTGTCGCAACATTTTGTAAATCGCCGTTGGGTCTATTTATTTTCTGAGGTACATCACAGTACCTTCACAGCATATTGTACAGGTTGGTCAGCTACTTGCACTCGACTTCAATTGACAACAAATGCTTGTTCATCTTCATTTTAAGATTTATTGACATTTTTAATTTATAATTTTTATATCAGTGCCATTGTGACATTAGTATTAAGTGTCCCTGTTATCTACATTAGTGTAATAAGATTTTATGATTCATGTATCTTCTACTTCTTCTCCTCAATTCCAACTACTTGGGGTCGGCCACCCTTATCCTAAACTTACACTTGACACGATCTTCCACATCATCTATGCTCACATCAGCTGTCCTCATATTGCATTCAATAGCATTTCATGATTCATGTATAAAACTTTTTATTGTTATATGTTTTGAAAATTCATTCTTTATTCATTCATACAGTCTACTCACCTTTTTTCTTATCCTCGACAAGGCCTGACTTAGGACAAAATAAAACAACGAACCCGCGTGAGTATTAACGGGCTCTACGTTCCTTGAAATACTTTATTTTTATAAAATTTTATTAGATATTATCTTATTAGCTTACGCTACATCTCTTTTATTATTTAATTTTTAGATAACCTAATGAAAATAAATAAAAATAATTGTATAAGTGCCTGACTTCAAATCAATAAATGATAATACGTGGAACACTTGAAACAGATGAAGAAGAAATTGCAAAATAATTTGGAAAGTATTCAACAGATCAAGAAATTAGTATAGCTATAAGGAACTAAAAAACAACAAATCACTAGGTGAAGATGGTTTAGCTATAGAACTCTTGAAATACTGTGGTAAAGAATTGATAAATGAAATAAAGGAATTAATCAGAGAATTGTAGCATAAAGAAAAAATAACAAAATCATGGTTATTAGAAATAATATGTCCTATCTATAAAAAATTGTAATAAAATTTTATAATATGCTCACTTAATAACTATTAGCTTCGATGCGAAGCTGAGAAGGTATTAATTTTATTATGATGTTTTTTTTTTAGCTTCGATGTGAAGCTGAGAAGGTATTGGTTTTACTATGATGTATNTGAAGCTGAGAAGGTATTGGTTTTACTATGATGTATTTTTAGCTTCGATGCGAAGCTGAGAAGGTATTAATTTTACTATGATGTGTTTTTTTTTTAATTTTTTTTTTTTGTGTCTGTGAACGCTCAATCTCAGCTCTCGCTGGACCGATTTTGATGAACAATATGTCAAAAGATCACAAATCGTATCTAGTCGAAGACATTACCCTCAAAAATTGAAAAAAATTCCCTCGTTCCCCGTAAACGGGGGAAATCCCCCAAAAAATTACAAATTTAAAAATCGCTAATTTTCGATATTTTTTCAATTTTTTTTA
>NW_026099572.1:13035591-13036757 GCF_025091365.1 Daktulosphaira vitifoliae | reverse complement strand
CATAGAAAGTTAAACTTATTTAAATTTGTTTGCTTCTTTTAAGTCGAGTAAAATAACTTTGAAATTTGAACTAGCTTAAATAGCCAATTTTTTCATCCGACGGCATCGACGTACGGTTGCCGAGTTGGTAAAAGTGATGTTTTACACGCTTGGGGTACGAGGTTCCAACCCGCGTATGACAATAAATTTTTTGCATTTTTTCTTAATTCTTTTTAAGTTAGTATAAATTTTTAACTCATTTACATTCAATAACTTCAATAAAGATCAATAATCCCATCACTTTAGTCGCCCCTTGCAAGAATAAATTTCTTATTCGTATTAAATTATTTTACTATATTTTAAGTTTTAGCTTCGATGCAGAGCCGAGAAGATGTTTTTTTGTGAATATCATTTATTTTCTCTGCTCTAACTTGACCTACTTTTTTCAACGATACGTCCAATGACTACAATTCGTATCTAGTTGAAGATATTACTCTCAAAAATTGAAAAAAAAATTCTAATTTATCAATTAAACAGTTAGTTATTACATCGTCTCCATAAAGACAATTAAAATCATTAATTTCTAATGTTTTCAAAATATTTATTAACGAATGAAGTTTGATATGATAGGTTTCAACTACAAAATTAAATCATTTTACTTTGTAATTTAATAATTTTTTTACTCTATTTGTGTGTGCTACTACTAGACTATAATATTACAATTTTTTTTTGTAACATGTTGCTATATAAATCATTTCTAAAAAAAATGATTGTTTTTTCTCCTGAATTAACAATTGATTTTACAAATATAATCAAATTTTATAATACACTCAATTGAGTAAATCTTTTTAACAACTTTGTTTTGATTGGTACATTTAGTTAAAGTAAATCATTAAAATTAATTAAGTTCTCAATATTTCAATTATAGAATCTTTTCAACAAACAACAAAAGTTCCTAGGAAATTATTACTATTACTTCTATTTAAGTTATCTATTACCATAAAAATGCAAAAAAATATTGAGCTTTTCTGATAAATTTACAATAAATAGTAATTATAAAACTTTCTGACTGCATATTGATCTTAACGATACAATTTTTTTAATTGTCATAAAATTTTCTATTTAATTATGTCAATGTCAAACTTACCAATTGAGCTAAAAGTTATGGTAAAATAAATTTTTTTTTT
>NW_026099572.1:13031454-13032311 GCF_025091365.1 Daktulosphaira vitifoliae | reverse complement strand
CTGACACTTTTATATATATCTTAAATTAAAGCTTATGTAATATACTTTAATTTGAAAAAAAAAAATTTGACCTCTGGACTTTTCTTCACGGCAAAAATGGCTACCGTATGCTATTTTCGTGTGAAAATTCTCGATTTTATTATTCATATTATATTTAAATTTATAATGCTATAACTTATTGAAAAGTTTATGGATCCACACAATTTTTTTATGAAAAATAATATTTTTTAATAAACCCTTTTTCATTCGACATACTTTATCTTAATCGAGATATTAANACCCTTTTTCATTCGACATACTTTATCTTAATCGAGATATTAATAAGGAACCAGCAGATCAAGTAGCTTTTGGAATAAAACACCAATTTTTTTAAAATTAAACACTATCTAAAGATTTGCATCGAAGCGTTCATTTTTGATAGTGATTTTAATCACTTTCAGATATCATTATACTTGTCCCATCTATGCCTCGTCCACACTGTGCCTCGACCCCACTGTGCTACCGTTTTTTTTTATGCTGTATTTCCACAATTATCTTCAAACAAATGTTGTACCAAAATAAAATTACTTTATAAAAGATTCTCACTGAATAAAATTCTAAGCAAACAAAGCAAATCGAATTATTTATACTCTACAATATAACAAATGTAAACTGTGATTGTTTAATTATGACTTCTAAAATATCTTAAAAAATATAAAATAATTTTTTTTCTAGTTAATAATGCCCTATGCTTTACAAATTAAAAATATAAATAATTTATTTTATCTCTCTCCTTAAAACATTAAATTTTTGAATAGATTCCAGATTCTAATTAAGTATAAAAAAATGACCAATCGTTTTTTTTTTTTTTTTTTTTT
>NW_026099572.1:13029253-13031382 GCF_025091365.1 Daktulosphaira vitifoliae | reverse complement strand
TTTTTTTTTTTTTTTTTTTGTGTCTGTATACTCTCAATCTCAGCTCTCATTGAACCAATTTTGATGAAAAATATGTCAAAAGATCACAAATCGTATCTAGTTGAAGACATTACCCTCAAAAATTGAAAAAAAATCCCTCGTTCTTCGTAAACGGGGGAAATCTCCCAAAAAATTACAAATTCAAAAATCGCTAATTTTCGATATTTTTTCATTTTTTTTTACTTAAAATTGCCAAAACTTTTTCAAAATTGAACAAATCAATATAATTCTTTTTTTTTATGGATGCATGATGTCTATAACTATCATTTGGTATATTTTTTTTATAAATCTACCTCTTTACCTGTCTACAGGGGGGATTTAAAATGACAACATTTTCACAAAAAATTTACTTTTTCAACTTAACTTTTGAAAATGTTCCATAAAGTCTGACACTTTTATATATATTTTAAATTAAAGCTAATGTAATGTACTTTATTATGGCAAAAAAAAATTTCGGAATTTATTTTATCTTCATGGTGAAAATGGATACCGAATGCTATTTTTGTGTAAAAATTCTGGATTTTATATTTTACATTTTTAATTTTATTATGCTATAACTTTTTGAAAAATGTATGGATAAATACAATTTTTTCATGAGAAGTATTATTTATATACATCTTTCATTCAACATACTTGTTTTTTAAATCGGATCATTTCCCTTAATACAGGGGGGGGGTTCAAATCTTTAAAATGCATATAGAAAGTAGAACTTTTTCAACTTAATTTTTGAAAGTGTTCAAGAAATACTGATACTTTTATATATATCTTAAATTAAAGCTTATGTAATATACTTTAATATTAAAAAATAAAATTTCGGACTTTATTTTGAGATCAGGGTGAAAATTGCTCTCGAATGCTATTTTTGTGTGAAAATTCTCGATTTTATTTTTAAAATTTTTAACTTTATAATACTATAACTTATTGAATAGTGTATGGATCAACACAATTTTTTTATGAAAAATAATATTTTTTAATAATCCCTTTTTCATTCGACATACTTTATCATAATCAGGATATTAATAAGGAACTAGCAGATCATGTAACTTTTGGAATAATCCATCAATTTTTTAAAATTAAACACTATCTAAAGATTTGCATCGAAGCGTTTTTTTTTATAGTGATTTTTGTGTTTGATGCTGCCGATCCAGTTCCCAGTTTCTTTTAATATCGCGAGTACGAATCTCTAATATTTTTCCAGCGCATTTTCGTTTCATTTACTACAAAATGATTAAATACATTTCAGAATTATTTTATGTTTTTGAATAAATGTAATGAAAATTATTTATTAAATTATATTATTTACCAAATTCTCAAATGTTTACCGATATATCTTTCCAAATTGTATCCTTAATTATAATATTTTTATAATCCGTAGAAGCTATATTATATAGTATAGGGTTATTTTGAACTTCTTGATCCCTCCCCCCTTGGGCAGGTATAGGGTCAATTTTTCATAAAATTATATCAAATAGTCGGTTAACATCTAAGGTACAAACAAATAATTAATTTATCTGTCATAACATATACCCTTTTGTACACTAGCCATTATATATGTATATACATGTTAAATTGATTATTGTATACTATGCATCTTATCTTAAAATAACTATTATGTTATGTTCAAATTTTATACAATAAACTGAAAATCACTAAAAGCGCTGACGGCAACAACTCATGATGGGGATAATTAAAAATAATATAAAAAGGCTTAGTTCTGCTTGCATATCAGTGAGCGAACGTGCCAGCGAGCGGCTCTCTTTCTCTTTTTGAAGATCTGAATTCAATAAAGAATTTAGAATTCTTCTATCTGATTTATTTTGATCAAACTTG
This sequence comes from Daktulosphaira vitifoliae, assembly GCF_025091365.1. Classification (NCBI taxonomy): domain Eukaryota; kingdom Metazoa; phylum Arthropoda; class Insecta; order Hemiptera; family Phylloxeridae; genus Daktulosphaira; species Daktulosphaira vitifoliae. The sequence goes on along the minus strand of NW_026099572.1, from coordinate 13,029,513 downwards.
CCGCGATCCCGTGTGGTCGTTGGTACATTTTAAAACGATATCGAATACAATTATTTTGCGGCAATACTTTATATATTTATTTAAAAGAAACAGTATAAATCTGAACGGAAGATATCTAAAAAGGTAAGTAAATTCATATTATCCCAATTATTTAGAATTAATAATCTGAGTAAAGAATGGTGTTTGATATTGGGGAAAAAACGCTAGATATATTTGTTATAGAATAGGTGGGGGGCGGTGCAGCGTAGGTTTTTGTTTGT
>NW_026099572.1:13022064-13029153 GCF_025091365.1 Daktulosphaira vitifoliae | reverse complement strand
CATTACCAGAGAGAGACGTAAGCGATACTCCGTCAAATCGATTAGACCGTTGGCGTAGAGTAAATAAGTTTTCTCAGCAAAGATGGAAACGCTGGAGTAGTGAATATCTTTCACAACTTCAAACTCGCTACAAATGGGCAAGGGAGAAGGGACCTAAACTGTCAGTGGGTTCCGTCGTCTTAATAAAAGAAGAAAATCTCAGCCCACTGTTATGGCGATTGGGCCGAGTATTAAGTGTTATATGTGGTAAGGATGGCGTGATACGCACAGCAAGGGTAAAAACCGCTTTTGGTGAATACTTACGAGCAGTTCGAAATTTAAGTCCATTGCCAATTGAAGTCGATTGATTTATTGAAAATTTATTGTTTGTCAATTTAAATATATTTGTAATCCATTTGTTATTTTAGAATGTTAGTTTTTTTTTGTTTTTGCAATTTGTTTTATGTTTTATATATATATATATATTTTTGATTTGTTAGATAAATTTTATATTGATTTTGGTTAATCAAAGTGGGCGGTTTGTTTGATATTGGGGAAAAAACGCTAGATATATTTGTTATAGAATAGGTGGGGGGCGGTGCAGCGTAGGTTTTTGTTTGTAAGTTAGTCGAAAACCGGACAGCGAATGATGAGTCCGGCTCACTTACGCGCACCTATAGTTTTTCGTATATAAAATGTAAAAGATATCAAATAAAAAAAATACAGTCCATATTATAGAATAAAAATAAAGTGTTTTTATTCAAAGTTTAAAATATCGTAAGCTACCGATCAAATGGTAAAGCAATAGATTCTTTTAAACATCATTTAATTTAATTATTAATAACTAGTTAGTGCTTGGTCATATACTTCGACTGGGTGTTAGATAGGAGGCCAAGACCCCGGCCACTACAAGAATACTTCAGCGTTTAATACCTCTACGAGAGGAACTTAATACATATATCTTTATATCTACTTATCTTTAATGTTTTAAACCCTCGGACTCTACAACCCTGATAGAACCTTGTTGCTCCTGAACTGACCAAATCCCCAAATATCCAACCTTGGTCAAAATACCAAACACCTTTATTATTTTTGTATTACTACAAATTGTAATGAAATATTAAATAGTAATTTATAAAATGTATAAGCCCACCAAGGTCTAGAAAGCATGACATCAAGGGGATTAAACCCCTTAGTTACGTCAATACTATAAAATGTGTCCTTTAAAATAAAAAAGTGACAAAATCTCATAACATAGATTCTAGTTTTGATTGTAGACAACACGATTTTTCAATTTAAAATTAACTTTTTTTTGCTCATTAAATAATCAAGTTTATTCAATTGTTTCTATTAGTTTATAAAACCGCCTATTTTTCATTTATAAAAAAAATATATTGCTTATTTTCAACATAAATTTAAATTTATACAACTTGATCAAAATATTAATTTTTAATATGTTACTTTTTAATAACAATAATTTATTACTAACACATACATTTATAATTTCTTAATTTAATTCACTTGATGTGAATTTAGTTGAAATTATTTTGTTTGTAAATTTTAAATATTTTTTTAAACTAATTTATGTTTTGCATAACAATATAATTAATTGTCATAATATTAATTATAATAAATATATTTTATTGATAAACATATATCTTAATTTTTTTTTTTTATGTCCTTATGTCAATTAGGGGATCTAATGAAAAATGAGGGGCTCATTCTGAGTATACCTACTTTTACGAAAACTTAATTTGTTTAATCTATTTAATTAATTATACACGATATTAATTTAAGGATATATTTTAGGTAAATATGTTTACCTAAAAGGAAAGTATGAGGGTCAAACCTTTTTATTGTTATAAATGATCGACTGTTCGACCCACCCCATTCGATAGCGAATGGTTCCAAAAATCCATTGTGAACGAACGTTTTTTATTATTCTAAACAGTCGTCCACTTGATATTTCATATGTAAGTATTTTGCTAATTTGTATAGCAGTCCGTAAAATCAAATTTTTAAATAACACACATAAAAAACAATTATTCCAAAGTAATATTTAAATAAAGAATAAACAACTAAAAATAATCAACTGTTGCATTTGCTTAAAATATTATTATTAAAATTATATAAATTTGTTAAGTACTACAATTTATATTTTACATAAAAAATAAATATGTTCTAATAAATTTTTACTAACTGTAATATTTTTGCATGTTAAATTGTGAATCATGTTACCCAAGTTATTTTTTTTTATTTGTTATACTTTGTGTTATATTTTAACTACAAAATGCTTTGTGAGTTGTACAATAACGCCAAAAACATATTGTAAATATTTGTCAGGAGTAATGGATCATATAAGTGAACAAGTTGGATGGGATTTTATGCAGCATTTAGAAATTAAATATTCTACAGGGGTAAGTTTTAATATTAAGGACGTTGTTTACAAAGGAAGTCGTATAATACTAACAAAAAAGTTCGATGCTATGATTGATATATTGAATTACTTGTACGCAGAAGTCATCAAAACATTTATTGATCATATTCGCACTATAGCTAACCAATGTCAAGAATATTATGACTTCAACCAGGGAGATAATTTATTACATTGTACAGTTTTACTTCAAAGTGTTGTGGAAAATTCGAAAACTATGTTTAAACAGTTATACAATGTAATGGACTATCTTAGCAACATAGATTTTAAATTATTAGCGAATGCAAAAAAAACTTTCTCAGTACCTATTGTAGATGAAATTTATACTTTTGTCGAATATGTATCATTAAAAAGTCAACAAAATACACAGATTTTTATCGACCCAAACGATTCAAACACAAAAAAAGATGCTTGTAAGGTTATTTTAGATGTGAAAAGTTTTATCGAGGGAATAGGTCACGAGACCTACCAAAATATTAAGGAGAAAAATATTTCAGTTGTTTACAATCATAAACCAAAGTGCTTACTTGAAAAGAATCTAAAAGATTATAAAGCACAACAAAATAAAAACTTAGAATTGAGTTATTATTTAAGTGAATGGCTTAACATATATTATGCGGAAATATCTACAAATTTATACAAAAATCTTGGCTTTAAACAAGTGTTAGAAGACTCAATTAAGGAAGGGTAAGAAAATTTATTTGAAAACTTTATAGAATAACAGGGAAAACATTATAAATTAACGTATTTATATTTATTCTGTTTCATTTTGTACTACCGATTGATTTACAAAATTCTTCTGTTTTATATGGTGGAGGATAGAATAGAACCATATCCATTTGTATTTAAGTATCTTATTAGTGTTATTTGGCGCACTAAATAGACGAAAATCATATTTTCTGAGTTTCCCAATAATTATGGTTCTTTAAAACTATCAACTGTGTAACTACTTTAATTACTCAAAATATAATTTTATCAATAATTTTAGAAAAATCAGTATCTATTTATATCAAAAAATATTTAATTAACGATAAAGTTTACAAAACCGATATTAACATTATTCAATTTGCCTATAGTATTCGTTTTCCTGAATTTCCCTTATTTATTTATGATAAACAAACAAATATGATCTTGGTAATATTTATACGCTATATGAAAGTTTAAATCCCTTACCTAATAAGAATTTAACGTTGCGCACGCCTCTTACATAAAATTAAAAATTATATTAACTCAAAAAATAATGTATCAAACTGATAATGAACCAATTAAAATTGTATTTAATTCATTAACCATTATATTAGCAAAATAAGTAAAGATAGATTCCTACTTAATTTTCAAAAGTGACCTCTAAAATCTATATTTAGGAATAATTATTTTGATAATGAACTAGATAATGATTTATAAAAATTAATTTCATTTTAATCTATACATTTTTATGAAAATATTATTTAATGAAAAAATGAGAGGAAGTACTTAATAAATCTCACTGTATATATTTTTTAGTACTTTCAAACCTCCAGTTCATATACATGGAAATATTAGTCAAAAGCACGTAATCGAACAATTAAATACAATTACTAAAGAAAACGGATGGAAATCATTAAAACATATGAATATTGTATTTAATGATCAAGTTATAAGTGTAGATCGTATTCTTAGACACCCTGCAGACAAACTAAATTTTCATTGTAAAAAACAACATATATTGAGATTGATCAAGTGCAATTATACAGAAATACTGCTTGAGTATTGGGAATATGTAATTTTCATGTTAAATTTTTGTGAAACGGGAATTGTCAAAAGTAATGATGTAATATATTTAAATTTTGTGCGACAAATTTTTGATACAGTTCATAAGATAACTAATATGTTTGATATAATGTATAAAACATTGATTTCTTTAAATAATCTAATAGGAGAATATTTTCATGACAACTGCCATTCGAATTTAAAATGTTTGTGTACTTTAATAACAAAATTACTTGAGGAAATAAAATCTGGAAATTATTCACTGGATGTTTTGAATAGCAAAAGTAATATCAGTGAACAGAAAATAACGCTATCTTATGCAAGAACATGCGTAGAAAAGTTTTCACAATTCCTAAAATATAACAAATCGAAAAATTCATTAAATGTAACGCATGATAAACAATGTTTAATACAAAGTGTATTGTTATATAATGAAACACCCCTATTAATAAATATCAACAATTTTTCATCTCATTGTAAACAACTAATTGTATTTGCTAAAAAATTTTTAAAAATGTACTATGAAGATTTGGGTTTAAATAAATTTAATTAATTTAATCATCAATTTATTTTTTTATGTCGATTATTTTTTTTTACGCCTAGCTGGGGGCTATTACACAAACATGAGACTTATTGGGCTGTTTTTACAGTTATGTCACAGATGTCTATAGAATTTCATTCTATTGTTACAGATTTCATTTATTATTATTGTTGTTATTTTTGGTGATATAAAAAATATAATTGCTTATTTGAAATTAGCACAAAAAATTGAATAATTAAAGTATATTTTTGGCTCTGATGAAAATATTTTGCAAACGATTTATTCATAATTAACAACAAATTATTATTTAATAAGTTTTATGTTAAGTCCTTCAATTTTTATACACGTTTGCCATAAAAGTAATAACTACTTTATAATTCTTTATAAATTTTTCAAAAAAACTACAATACTAAATTGTTAAATATCAATCTTATACTAAATTTAATTGCTATAATAAATATTTATTCATATATTATACTTCTAAACACCATTTCCCTTTATATATTTCTATATTAGAATATAGAATCTTTATATATATATATATATATATATGAATATATGAATATATATATATATTCATATATTACACTTAAAAATCATAAAACTTTTAATCAGGACATAGATAAGGAAATAGGAGATCATGTAGCTTTTGGAATAATCAACCAATTTTTTAAAATTAAACACTATCTACAGATTTGCATCGGAGCGTTTGTTACGATAGTGATTTTAATCACTGTCAGATATCATCTATACTTATCCAAATTATGCCACATCCAAACTGTGCCGCGATTCCACTCTGCTACCGTTTATTTAATTTTATTTTAGTTATTCTTAAACTTTCGCATATCATTAAAATATTGTGTGATTTTCCATATAGGTAACTAATTTTTTTAGATTAAAAATTATTTTATTCAATTTTCAATTTTTCACTTATTTTCTTGAAACAATTGAAAATATTTAATTTTCGTAAAGGGAACTATTGTTAAATTTAAATAGCTCTATAATAATAAGTAGTTATTTTAAGTAATTAAAATATTTTGAAATAATTTTTTTTCTTCCCATCAGTATTACAATACCTTAACTTTAATTTTTTTTAATGGAAATCCCTATTTTTAGTTGAATGATATGTTAAAAACAAGAATGTTGTTTTTATAATATTTTTATTTGATGAATCGTTTTTCTATTATTGTTTATTCAATTTTACAGTTTTTGACCTATTTCTACTGATAGTTGTTTAGCATATAATTGTAGTCATTTCTTCATATGATGTCATATAAATAAGTTTTTATTGACAATTTTTATCATATCTATTATTAACGATTGTAAGAATATATATTGATAATAATTTATAGTGTATTGAAACAGATTATTGTTATCACTGGTATTAAAAAACAAAATTAATGATGAATTTTTATTTAAATCTAAATTTATATACAATTTATAATGCAAATGATTGATCAAATAAAAATTATTAAAAGAACAAATGTTTTTGAAATTTTTTCTATTATAAAATTTAAACTTAAAATATAAGTTCTTGTCAAAAAAAAAAAAAATAAATAAAGTATTTATTTTTTATTCCTGAATGGGTCAAAAATTAATCATTTAATTACATATGGACGTAGATATTTTTGAATCAAGCAATGTATTCCTTTACAAAAAATAAAATTATTCAATAGTTTTTGAGAGAATGAGTGTCAATCATTAATTGATTATAATTTAAGCATTATTAATTTTGTCTAGAAGAAGTGATATTTTATAATAGGTACATTTTTATATGAATAAAAACAAAAATCATGACACTTAACAAAATAACGTCCAAAATTTACAGGTCTGGTCATTTTTCATCTTTTATACTATAGACTAGAAAATTATTTTAGTAGACATTTTAAACTTGATATGGCACTGTATTTTCTCAACCTTACACCTCACTATTAATCAATCTTAAAGGAAATGTATCGGTCACTATAAGTGTATAAGTACTTGGAATTATAACTGCGTGGTGGCCTAGTGGTAATTGTTTATACAGTGCCTTGGTCAAGAAAACGTTATGAAACTTTATGATTATAACATTTAAAACGAACAATTTTGTCAAAACGTATGAAAAAAATAAAAAAACCAAAATTACAATTATAAGCTTCGATGCGAAGCTGAGAAGGTATTGGTTTTACTATGATGTGTTTTTTTTTTTTTTTTTTTTTTCCTGTTACCACTTTTTCTCAGCTCTCACCGAACGGATTTCTTTCAACGATACGTCAAAAGATCACAAATTGTATCTAGTCGAAGACATTACCCTTCAAAATTGAAAAAAATGCCCTCGTTCCCCGTAAATGGGGGAAACCTCCAAAAAAATTACAAATTTAAAAATCGCTAATTTTCGAAATTTTTT
>NW_026099572.1:13020143-13022024 GCF_025091365.1 Daktulosphaira vitifoliae | reverse complement strand
TTTTTTTACTTAAAACTGCCATAACTTTTTCAAAAATGAACATATTAATATAATTTTTTTTTTTATAGATGCTTGATGTCTTTACCTATTATTTGGTATATTTAATTTGTAAATTTAATCTTTTTTCTGCCCACAGGGGGGGATTTAAAATGACAATTTTTTCACAAAAAATTAACTTTTTCAACTTAACTTTTGAAAATGTTCCATAAAGTCTGACACTTTTATATATATCTTAAATTAAAGCTAATGTAATATACTTTAATTTGAAAAAAAAAAATTTGACCTCTGGACTTTTCTTCACGGCGAAAATGGCTACCGAATGCTATTTTCGTGTGAAAATTCTCGATTTTATTATTCATATTATATTTAAATTTATAATGCTATAACTTATTGAAAAGTTTATGGATCCACACAATTTTTTTATGAGAAATAATATTTTTTAATAAACCCTTTTTCATTCGACATACTTTATCTTAATCGAGATATTAATAAGGAACCAGCAGATCAAGTAGCTTTTGGAATAAAACACCAATTTTTTTAAAATTAAACACTATCTAAAGATTTGCATCGAAGCGTTTATTTTTGATAGTGATTTTAATCACTGTCAGATATCATTATACTTGATCCAACTATACCACGTCACAACTGTGCCGCGACCCCCCTGTGCTGGGTTTTTTATAGCCAATTATTTCCGGCACAATGCTACCTAAACGAATGACTGTTCGAACATTGTTAGAACGAGAGATGGCGGTATTGCACGATGAAGAATTCATCGAAATGCTTGTTAAAGCTAAATGAAACGTGCTAAAAATTCGGGGTATCCTTCAAAAGGATTGTTAAAAGTTCAGCTACACGATAGATGTGTCAAATGTGAAAAAAAAGGACCGGCGTTTCAGATAATTTGTATCTTCATTTTCTGGTAAACTTTTTAAGAATTGCCGTCATTTCTAGAGGCTGTATCAAACTTTTTGCAATTAATTAAGTTTTCCAGCTATTATTTTTTATCCATTAACGTCACCTAACCAATTAAGTATTATCAGTTGTAGGGATTTGAATAGTAATTTCAGAGTATTTCGGGGTCATCGATTCCAAAAATAACCTCAGAAATGCCCATCAACTCATGTTTTTTAGATAACACGAATTTTTGATTTTTAAAAGGTGTAAGCTTTTAAAGTTATCTAGATTTAATAATAATTACCAAAACTAACAGCTATTATTAATAATATAATGTTTTTAAGAAAACTTCAGTAGGAAACACATTCTTTTAACACTAACTATCAGGATAATAGATTGAGTATAGATTTAGTATTATAGGTATTTAACTTTTTCTATGAAAAGTTGATAACTCTATCCTATATTTAATTTGAAAATATATTTTACTTTTATTCTTATCTCATTTATATAGACTAAAATTTAATACCGTAAAATCAACATAAAAATATTCAAATTTTTATCAACTTTGATATAATATAAAAATTTAACTATACAACATTAATAAGATATTTTACCGTTTTTGATTTTTTTCGTGAATTAAAAAATTTCATTTTTCAATCAATTAAAAAAATATGATATTTTTATAGTACTAAAATAGTATAAGTCTACTTTACCGGCACCCTTTTTTTTTCAAAACGTTCGTTTTTTTATGTAGATTAATAATATGTAATAATTTTCGAGCGGAAGCATGTGGTTCAAAAGTTATAGCGTTTCAATGTTATCGATTAGTTTGTTATCGCATAATGAAAGTGGTCGGTTAGTATCGACGGGTGGTCGTCTACCTGAACTCATATCATTACAATAATCTATACAGAGTGATTTTTTTATCATAACCCACTCAATTACTTGCAGAATAATAATAATTTAAACTTTTTTTTTTTTTATTAT
>NW_026099572.1:13017541-13020043 GCF_025091365.1 Daktulosphaira vitifoliae | reverse complement strand
GATCGACTGACCTGCTCTCCCTCACTTACCGTGTTTTCATATTAAATTAAATGTATCGAATCACCTCACATTAATGTGTATTTAACAGCTTATTAGATATAAACATTTAAAGTTTCAAAATGTTGAGTTAATATACATGTCTAATACACATGGGATTGTAAATACAGGTAGCTAAATGGTTTATATGATATCAATGTCTCAGTCACGGATTGTTTATTATCAATTATGATTATCAATAGATATTTTTTCTGTATTGTCAGTTAGTGTATTTATATACTCATAACAATGTGCCTTACTACAATTGATAATAACAATGCTGTGTACCTGCTAATATCGATGTTATAAAAAACCAATTAGCTACCTGTATTTGTAATCCCTTGTGTATTATACCTGTATATTAATTCAAAAATTTGAAACTTTAAATGATTATATCTAATAAACGAATTAAGTTATATTAAAAATTCAAATGCCATTTACTATTAAATTAAAAACTCAAACATTTTANAAGTTATATTAAAAATTCAAATGCCATTTACTATTAAATTAAAAACTCAAACATTTTATTAAATTAAAAATATGTGTTACCATTTAAAAAAACAAAGTTGACCCCCTTCCAAGGCATAAGGGATGAACTTAAAAAGTATTACATAGTTAAAAATTCAACAATAATGTGTAACTAAAGATAATGAAAAAAAAAATGTCTAAATTATTATTATTCTGCAAGTAATTGAGTGGGTTATGATAAAAAAATCACCCTGTATATATATCTTATAAATTAACCATTGTTTATCGATTGTGATCGTTTACAATGTCCCAGCATTATTCGTGAGTACGCTAAACGCAGTGGCGTATTTTGGGGGGGTGTCCTCCATGTCTGGACACCCCCCGACTTAAAAAAAATGCCTAATATATTGGTATAAACTTTTTTTTATAATATATTATATTTATTTACTAAAAATAAATGGTATTTTAAATAAATAACAAAATTGAAGATAATTTGATAGGATTCGACGACACGTATTTATCTACATTTTATCAGAGATTTCTAGAAATTATTTGGATTTCATTGGGTCATTTAGATAACAAAAATACCCGTAGTAAAAATATAACAACAACGGAAATATTCTGAACTTGTAGTTCATTTATAAATTTATTTTATAGTTTATCAGTTTAGAGAATTATAAACAAATAAGTTTAGTTACCCCTATTCAATATACCACATTCATAAAAAATACAGAAAAGAATTTTTTATAATTAAAATAGTATTTAAAAAATAAACAAAAGTTATGAAATTCTTTATGAATCGTCATTTAGTAAAATAAAAATTAAGTTGTTAAGATAGTAGATACACTTGTTAATTTAAAAATTTTAATTGGCTGACTTTTTAACTTAATTGTATCCATAACTGTATATTATAATATTTGTATATTCACATAACAAGAACATTAAATTATTTCAGTTAAGATAAATTTATATTAAATTTGAATTTCTTAAATGAAATGTTACAAAGAAAAATAAGATTAAAATAAAATAACAAAACAACAATTAAACATAGAAAAAGTAAAAAAATGTTTGGTGGTATACAAATAAAAATTTCAATTTATAGTGAATATTAAGAAAATTGATATAAAATACAAAAATAAAATTTCATTCATAAAAATATTAATTGAATAGCTCGCCAGCAATAATTTCATTTTTGTGTCTTAATCTTATAAAAGGCATAAAATTTGCATTTATTGGTGTTGTATCTCCTCGAGACATTTTTTCTGCCAGCTCAACAGTAAATGGCCCACAATCATGTCCATTGGTTTGGCGAGATGTCTCGCCTATTTGTAATGTCCATGTAGAAGCTTTTCCTTTTTTGTCCATCTCCCATTCAATTAAGAAATTTTTTAATACCATTGGATAGGGACCCTCATACGACTTAAGACTATCATATGATGTCACAGTCTTTTCAAGTATATTAACTACTGTCAATATCCAATGACTCTCATATACATTCATGGGCACAAAAAGTAATTTTATTGTGTGAATATCTTTTTTTATCCATCTTCTTACAGCTGGATAACCTCCTCGAAGATACGCTACAATAAAATCAGTGACAACTGCATAAACTTCACCTTCTGACCGTTTTACTATCATTTTAATGTACTCATTAATTGTGTCTGAAGTATACCATGATGTGGGCGATTTAAACGAAGGTGCATTATACTGATCAAGAGATTTTGTGTTCTGATCTTGCATTACTTCTGCAAGTGTAACCATATTTAAACATTTTTCATAAAATTAATAAAAGACTTTGTTGAACAGTTNTTTTTCATAAAATTAATTAAAGACTTTGTTGAACAGTTTACAATTAGTAAGGCTTATTTAAAGTTTTGGAATATGAAATTAAACACGTATAATTACTATTGTTTAAAACGTCCATGGACCGACCCCCTTAATAACAATTCTCTGCAGAGGTTATATTAATTTAACACGTATTATAATTATTAATTATGT